>NC_068998.1:410915-417792 GCF_001194135.2 Octopus bimaculoides | reverse complement strand
TAGTAGTAACAGAAGGAAGAACGAGAGGGGTAAAGAGAGATACGTAGTAGTAACAGAGGAAGAACAAGAGGGGGAAAAGTGATAGAGAAAGAGATAGATTCGCGTCAGAAAATATAAAGTTGAAATAACTACTTACAACAGTGATGACGCTTGCGTTCGGTCATGTAAAAACAAATAATAAATGAGTATATGCATATATACGTACAGGTATGTGCATACCTACGTCTACCTGTATATATAGGTGCATATCTGGGTACAGGACATTGCAAACAAAACGTAGACAAGAAAATAATAATAACCAGAGTACAGAAAACACACAAGCCACATAGAGAACATTTTCCTTCATCAGCTACCCCCGTTTTAACACGGGCGTTTCGAAGAGTTGGACAGGACGCATCGTTAAAATAGTTATATATATATATGTATATATATATATAAAACTATCACAGTATACATTACACACACACACATCATGTACTACTTACTAGATGCATATGGATGAGATCAGCTTCATAAAGAAGTGTCAAGCTCTAATTGTGGAGGGTATCTGTGGAAGGCCCAGGAGGAAGACATGGAATGAATTGGTGAGAAAGGATCTTCGGATGCTGGGCCTCACTGAGGAAATGACAAGGGACCAGAAGATGTGGAAATTTGCTGTACTTAATAAAGACACATGAAGATGAGTGAAATCACTGTTCTTTACATATATAGGCTTGTTTCAGTTGCTGGTGCCACTTAAAAAGCATCCGTGACTGTGCGGCATTAACACACCTGTGCTGGGGCTGTATAAATACCCCCAAGCCAGTGGTACTTAAAAAGCACCCAGCACATTCTGTTAAGTGGTTGGCATTAGGAAGGGCATCTAGCCATAGAAACCATGCCTCACTAGACTGCTGGGGTCTGGACAACTCCCAGCGAGCCAGCTCCATGTCAAACCGTCTAACCCATGCCAGTATGGAAAGCAGACATTAAATGATGACGATGATGGCGATGATGATGTGATAACTACCACAGTACAGTTTGTTCTAATAGAACATCCAGATTTAAGTGGGGATAAATATTACACCTCAGGATTAATATGGCCTCTATCACTAACACATATATTTTTTAGCCAGTGAGCTGGCTAATTGTAACAACGGCACCTGTTCTGGCATTGTCAGTCTATATATATTGCTGGTGGGGAGATGCCATCTGCATACAAAGAGAACAAAAGGAAAGTTTATAATTGAGGAGAATATTATCAAGAAATATTTTGTATTTAGCCAGTGTAAAGAGAGAATGGTGTATATGCTTCACTGGTTCATACACACTTCTGTGGTGTTTGTAGTTAAGAAGACTAAAGGTTCCACAGATGCATATGTTTTGTGTCCATGACTGGGAAGGAAGGGGCATGAGGGACGATTGGTATCTATTTTAACCTTTCATTATTAGCATCACACAGACTGGAACAGTTTAATGATAGAACAAATGGAATGGACTGAAATTTGGTTTTGTACAATGAAATATTTATAACATAACAGTTACTTCTATTTTAACTCAACCAAAAGCTGGCAGCATCGTCTGCCCACGGGACACAATCCAAAATGGCATTTCATCTAGCTTTACATTCTGGATTCAAATTCCACCAAGATTGACTCTACTTTTGAACCTTTCAGAATCAATAAAATAAATACCAGTTGAGTACTGGGGGTCAATGTAATCAACCAGCCCCCATCACAAGATTTCAGGTATTCTGTTTATAGTAGAAAGAATATTTAAAATCAGTAAAAAAAAGGCCAAATCTCCCTCCAATGACATCTTCCTGTCTTAAAGAAGAAGAAACATGAATACATTTGATAATATTGTCTTTGATACACTGTTTAAAACAGGAGGGTCATGGCTGGACTACTTGTGTTTGATCAAAATGAATCTCAGTCTAAAGAAGAAGTAATAATATTTTGATAATCTTTTTTTTATTTCTGCTGCAATGGTTTCTGGTTGAGAATGGATCTAAACTGGTCGTACAAGATTCCAATATGACAATCCTCTTCATAACTTCTTGGTTTGTTTTATTCAGATAAAATGGCAGAAACACAACAATGGAGTCAATGAACGATGATGATGATGATGCGGTGGGGGATGATAGTGCTGATGATGATGCTGTTGGTGGTGTTGAGGAAAATAGACAAATTATCCTGTAAAGAATATTGATTGCTACAACAACAACAATGAACTGTATCAATAAGCAAGTCAATACCTCACAGCTAAATTTAACTGTATCTATTATTATGCATATATGTGTATACATATATACATACATATATATATTCACACACACACACAATACTCACACACACACACAATACTCACACACACATATGTGAGTGTTCCTTGGTCATTGACAATCAGCAATAAATAGCAGTCAACACTTGGAAATGTGAACAAATCTTCACAAAATTATACCAATGTGTGCATGTGTATGCATCTATCTATCTATCTATATATATATATATATATATATATATATATATATATATATATATATATATATATATAGTAATCCTTCACCCTATTGTGGGTTATTATTTAACCTTAAGCCGATTCCTCTGTGGTGTTGTTTTGAACTTATAAAAAAAGAAATATATATAAATTATAAAAATAATAAAAAACAATATACAGTGAGTAGTACTCTTTCTATTTCATGGATTTTCATTTATTGCGGTGGGCAGGGGTTGGAATGTAACCCCTGCAATAGTTGAGGGATTATTGTATCTACATACACACAAACACTTGTGTGCTGGTGTGGGTGTGTGAACAAGCATATCTTAAACATACACACACAAATGCACACAAGTATGTGGCTCTGTATGTGAACAAGTGCATCTTAAAAGTATTACACACACACACACACACACACAGATAAATAGAGAGAAAGAAAAGAGAGATGAATGTGTATGTTTATGAATTTATAACAAACAGTTATGTGTGTGTGTGTGTGAATCTATATCTCCTGTTAAATAGTTCAAATGTCAGTATTAGCCAATGTCAATATATTTGCCAATGGAAACACCCAGCACTGGCAGATCTTAGCCTTTTTAATGCCATTCTTGAAAAATCTTAAATTAATTTTACATTTTTCTTTTCCCGCTTTCCAGGCACTTTCAGAAGTTGTTGTTATTGTTGTTACTGCTTGTGTTGTTGTTGTTGTCAGTGATGTTGTTGCACTTGTTATTGTTACTGTCTTTACTCTTTCCCCAAATTCTTAAATATCTAAACTTTGGAACATTTCCAACAATCCACCCACCATCCCTCATATTTTAAATGCCTACAAATACACACCCTGGGTCAGTTCAAAATATCACACACACACACATGCACACACATGTACACACGCACACACACTTGCAGAACTCATTACTAAATGCCTCACTCTCCTCTATGCTTGTATGCGTGCATGTCAGTGCTCTTACATGGCCTTATCATGATCAACAAAGTTAAATCTGCCAATTAGTAGAATTTACCAACAAATGTGAAGGAAGCATCTATAATTCTTCTCCAAACAATTACCAATCAAATCCCTTTTGTTAGATCAATTGAAACTTTCCATTTTGTTTTATTTCTGTTTGATTCCACAACTTGAGAAATATTTGGGTTTTGTCTTCAGAATCAAGAAATATTTCAGACAACAGCATCGTCAGAATCTTGCTAATTTTGATTAAATGATAGGTTCAAATTGCATTTGGGTCAACTTTACTTTTCACCTTTCCAAGGGTCATCAAAGAATTACTCTCAATGGAATTAACAAAACCTCTGCAGGTGATGCAGGAGAAATTTGCCTGAAACTGCCAAATGTTGAACAATGAGGATAATAATAATAATAATAATAATAATAATGATGATGATGATAATAATAATAATTTTGGCACAAGGCCAGCAATTTTGAGGGCTGGGGTAAGTCAATATAATCAACCCCAGTGCTCAACTGGTACTTACTTTGTCAATCCTAAAAGTACGAAAGGTAAAGTCAATCATGGTGGAATTTGAACTCTTAACCTAAAGACAAAATGCCGCCAAGCATTTTGCCTGGCATACAAACAGTTCTGCCTTACATAAATATATGAATAAAATTACATTAATAATGTTAACAACAACAACTACAAGAACAACATTTGTAGTAATGTTTTCCTCTGTCACTATGTACATGTGAAAGTAGACAATGAAGGCAGATGGATTTGACACAGTAAATGAATGTCCGCTAATTACATAATTGTCCTGTGAACCAAACATCTGACAAGCAAGTGTAGTTTTTCAACCCATGAAATCAATATGGAGAGCATCTATTTTCCATCTCCTGCCAGTTTCCAATAAAATCATCTGAAGAAAACGAAGGAGAGGAACATCTGAAAAAGAAACTGCAGCAACCAGTCATTACAGAAGTCTTCAACAAATTGCCAGGAATCGTTTCATTGTTGAAGTAAACTTTAAAATTTACTTCACCCATTATTTTATTTTGTTTTTACCAGTTTCAAATTCCAAATAAAATTATCTATTTCCCATAAATGTATCAGTATGCAATATACTGGTAGTTTTCCTTACTTTATATTGCTCTATACTCTCCATCTTTCATGTAACATTTCAATTTAAAAGTTAATTAACAGTCATTATCAGGCTGGCAAGGCAGTAGAAATGGTCAAATGCCAGATTAAATGCATCACAGTGCTTAGATAGCTTTCACAACAATTTCTATTTCACCAAATGGCAGAAGGTCAACTTTGCTTTTTATCCCTCCAGGGTTTGGGAAACAAGTAAAAATTATATATTGAGCCTCACTCACTGCATCTTAGAAAACTTGCACAAGAAATTAGGTTGAGTCAGTTCTACAAGAGAAGAACTGATTCAAGAAACTATAATCCCAACAAAACCTGCTCCTGGACCAACATAGAAGATTAAGATGAGACAGAACCATATCATAAGAAATCTGCATTTCCCATCAGTTTACAAGGGGATAATGGAATATGGTAAAGTAAGGTTCCCTGTGATTTAGGGTCCAATTCTCAGTTTCAGTTTTAAGGCACAGTTACTTCACATCCTTAACTTTCTTTCGAAATGTTTACCTCAGAATCACATTTCTATTCCTTTCTGACAAACAGGACTTTTTTCTTTATTACTCCAAAACATCTGATGCAGGACTCGTAGACAATTTCTAAGGAAATGGTTAAAGGTAGTGGTATTAATGCCACAAAACCTCTCTCTCCCTACATATATATAGATTAGCAATAGGCTTCATTAGAATCTAGGTGCATCAACACACAGGAAGCCAGAACTGGCCAGGTACCAGAGCACAGGGTTCACAGTTAGGTAGCACAGCCATGAGATATCATGTGTTAGTGCTATACAACAGGTGTGTAGACATGTAAGTACCAAATGCAAATTAAACTGTAGATCCAACTCGGGTTTGGTGTAAGGATAAAAAGAGCATAAATGGGGCTTAGAATTTTAAACCTGTCTCAGGCTGCCTGGCTGACAACAAGCTCCACTCCTGTGGTTTGGAAGGTCAACATTTTCTAAATAAAGAATACATCAATTTATGAATTTATGAGTGTGGAGAGAGGGCGAAGATAGAGAAAGAGAACGCAGAGAAAGAGAGAAAGAGAGAAAGAGAGAGATAGAGAGAGAGAGAGATAGAGAGAGAGAGCAGAATGAGAGAGAGAGAGAGAGAAAGAGAGAGAGAGTGTGTGTGTCAGTCAGAGAAAGTGGAAAGTTCAAAGAGAAGCAAGGAATGTCTAAGTCTTTCTCAAAGTATATTTGGCAGAGGACATAACTGAAAATGAAAGATGAAGAAAGAGTGAGTTAAAATCTCTGCCAAAGAACGGAAAAAATAAACAAAAAAAATGTAGGAAAAATACTAAAAGAAACAAAAGTATTGGAGAAAAATAACAGCAGTAAAAATAACACACAGACACACACACATAAGTGTGTGTGTCTGTATATGTGTATATGATATATATATATATATAATACACATATATTAATGAATCTATATACACTGTAGATGTATAAAATATACATATATAAAATATATACATATATGAAATATACATATAATAATAATGATGATGATGAACAAAAAATAAGAGATAAGTTATTGAACAAAATATTGTGGAGAAAATGGCTCTTTGGGAGGAGTGGGAAGAGAGAAATAAAGAAATCAGACATGGAATCTTTTCAGCAATGACATACATATACATATATTGTAGATATACACACATGCATACACACAAACAAACATTACGTACATATGCACATATACATACATACACATATATATACACACAATGTGTGTTTTAAGGTGGGAAAAAATTCAGCAATATCTTCTTGTCTTTTTCTTTTCCCCAACACAATTACACAAGTAACCACTGCAGATCCTATCCACCCATGAACCTCACCCCTCAATAGATAATGTCAAATAATAATATTTTCATTGTTGTTAAAATTTTAGTTTCAATTTTAAATGTAAATTCTAAATGAAACTCCATCAATCAAGGAATATCGGGTTCTCTCAACTAGGATTGTCCAGACAGACAATGTTTATGATGTTTGCCTTGGTTATTAACTTATGTCTCTTCCCTGTGTGTGTGTGTATGTGCATGCATGTATGTTTATACAAACATACATATATATATATATATATATATTTATATCATAAGGTTTTTAAACTTTTAAATTTTCATATTCAAAAGAGACAGAGACTTCAAATTCGATATATCGAAATATGAAAATTTAAAAGTTTAAAAACCTTATGATATAAATATAAACTGTGAGAACGACCCTTAAGGAATCTAATTAATGATCTCCTAAGGTAAGTTCTTATGCTATATTGGTAACGGTTGCTACATCC
>NC_068998.1:404461-410905 GCF_001194135.2 Octopus bimaculoides | reverse complement strand
AAGTTCTTATGCTATATTGGTAACGGTTGCTACATCCTCTGCGAAAATTATTATATATATATATATATATATACATCTATGCATGCATACATACATACACAGTGTCTTCAGGCTAAATTTGACAGTTTGCATAAAAAGACAAAGAAGCACAATATTCCCATATTATTGTTGTTGTTGTTGTTGTTGTTGTTGTTGTTGTTGTTGTTGTTGTTGTTGTGGCAAGCTGCCAGAATTGTTAGGGTGCTGGATAAAATGCTTCAATGACATCCAAAAATGTCCTGCTAAGAAAGAGGGGTATTCCTTACTATATTCTTGTTTAAATATAGAGTTGTCTCCTTTATATTTCCTAAACAAGATTGGTCCTGAAATAATGATTTTTTTTTTCTCTCCACTAAAAATGTCATCTTCATCTTTTTAAATCTACTTTTTCATGTTGGCATGGGTTGGAAGGAACATAACAGTTAGTTATTATTTGGAGTCACTAATCTCCTGTGCACATCAGAGACCATAGCTTTGTCATATATTACATGCTTAGCCTGCCATCCTCAACTGGTTGCCCTAACACTACCAACTTTATCGAGAAGTTGTCTTGTCCCCATTACAACTAAAAAGCTCTTGCTACCCTACCTTCACTCCGTTCATCCAGAAACCCCTTTACAGGAACTACAATGTGTATTTTATTGTCCTCCCAGCACTTGTAGGATTGCTTCAACCTAAAGAATCCTCATAATTTTAATTAAAATTTCTTTGGCTCATTATATTACCAATATTAAAACCAACATTACTGGTGTTGAAATATTGTCACAAACAGCAGTTATTGTCTGATTTCCAGTCATGATCCTCAATGAAGCTACATAATCTAGTACATGGCCTCACAGTTAAGGGTTGGGCTCACAACCTTAAGGTTTGATCACTAGATTGGATAGTATATTCTGCCCTTGAGCAAGGCACTTCATTTTCTCATTGCTTCAGTCAGTTACAAAAGAAGTAACAGTCCAGTACTGGTGCAGCCACCTTTCTCTTTCCCCACCACACCCAACTGTCACATCCAGGATATTCGGTTGGTTAGGAAGACGGAGAAGAGCTCTCCATCTGTTCATGACCCCTAAAACAATTAACGAAAACATGCTACCAGGTGACTATCACTTGCCAGTGATGGCCATGGTATTTTTCTTTCCTCCTCTTCAATACTTAACTACATCAATCACCAGAGTTTCTCTATTAAACCCCAGCCAATTCTTATCTATTTTTAGTGGCTGTCCTGCTCAGCCTTTCCCATTCAAAGTGGTTCACAGACTTCCATAAATATATTTAAACTCATCATAAAGAGATCAAGTTATTGGATAAATAATGTTTTCTCCAGATGCTCTCCCATTTGTTAATAAATCTAAAAAGGTAAATTAAGTAATTAACTTAAGTAATCTATAAATTAGGCTAAGTAATTATAGCTATATGGCTGCCAATTAATGTTTTAGCAAACCAACAGACAGACTTGTGAACGTCCATCATAAGAATTGACATTCCTAATCCAGCTTTACTGAAATTGACAGTCATTGGTTGGAACAAGCAGCAGACGGCGTATTCGTCCTGTTCTAGCTTTGACTCTTTGTTCGTCTAAACTACTTTATTTCAAAGTCTCTCTAAGCCTAATTCTGATTTGGTTACTATCAATCCATTACAGAGGATCTTTCAGCTATCATCATCACCACCACCATCACCATAAACATCCCAGGTGATGTCCATTATATAAGAACAAACACAGAAACAAATTCATTGAATTTGAATTTGCCCTTCTTAGTTCAGTTCAACATTATTGATTTAAACAGTGATCAATAGAAGCGATCGAACCAATAAAACATTGACTGGAATAATTTACAACATTTAGTTTCACTCCATGTTGGTCAGAGCTCAAGTCTCATGTGGGTCATAGTCATTGTTTGGCATTGAAAATAATACCAGAAACATACTGGGGTCAGTTTCCTACATCACATCTTCCAACCTGATCAGTAAAATATTGGTAATGTGCTGCCATTACTAAGAATACTTCATCCAATCAGCTCTCTCTGAATAACTTTGTTATTCACTGGAAAGGCAGCAAAACTCTGCAAAGAGTCATCTCTTTATATCTGGGGTGTCTTTATATCTGGGGTGTCTTTATATCCAAAGTCCCCTTATATCTGAAGTCAGTCATCCCAGTCATGTAAACTGCTGAAACAACTTGAAAAAAAAAACTCTTCACATAGATATCATCATCATCATCATCAAGATCTCTTAATTGATGCAGCTAGTTGTTGGGGTGCCACTTTAGATGCTTTTGCACTCAACTGTCATCACAGGGGTCTCTGTTCCCTGTTGTAGTACATAACAAGTTTGCAATGTTGTCCAGTCCTTATTGTCAGACCAGGATGTTCTGTCTGCCTCTCTTCAACCCCACCATAAACTGTGCCCTGAAGAATGGTTTGGGACAAGGAGCTGTAGAAGGATATATGACCATACCAAGCAAGCTTTCATCTTTTTACATGAGCAAGGGATGGTCCATGTCTGCCAAGCCGTTTGTTGAATTGCTGCTTTACAAAGCTGTTCATTCTGTGTTCTATGTACAGGATGGGAAACAGCCCTTCTGAAGCATTGGGCCTCAAATGTCTGGATTCTTCCCTCCAGGTCAGCTGTAAGAGTCCAGCTCCCACACCCATAGAGAAAGATCAAAGTCACCAGGGACTTGTAGATGCCGAGTCTTGTTGGAAACCAAATGGAATTACTTTTCCATAAAGTGTTCAGCTTCATTGTCGCAACTGAGTCTTCGTGAAGATAATTAACACCACAAAGAGATGTCACTAGGTGTTGTTGTTGTTGTTACTAAATGCTACTTTATTCCTCTTCCAACAGGTCTATGATGGAAGACATCCATGCCATCTCCATCAGATCTTTTATTGGGACATGTCTATCTAGGACTACATTAACCAATGTCATTTATTTTTTTTCAAGCAGAAAGTTTTAGCTGTTATTTCTAACAAGTAAAGTGGGCACATGTAGAGACTCCTGCAGTGATTCATTATTTCATTAACGATTATTGAATTTCTGCAACCAACAACACATTCTAAACACTGATTTATACAACTTCAACTATACACTTCCTCTACATTTTAATGAAAGTTTTGTGTCTTTGGACAAAGTATGGTTTGCTTCAGTGGTTCACACAAAACATGTCCCTCCTCTTCACAGTTGAGCGACCAGATATAATGTGACCACTAATCAACCGAATAATTATTGATTCCAACAATTTGAATTGACAAATTCACTGAAACCATTTCAGTTATGGCGGCAGCAGAGGAGGAGGATGGGAGGAGGAAAAGCAAAACAATTCTAAAACAAAGCAAAAATATTATTTTATATAAGTAACAGAGTTTAATTAATAAATATATCTAATGAAGTTGTAAGGACAAGAGGCATAATTAAAGAGTGTTGTATAGAGAGGACAATCAACCGAATTACTGTAGGACGAGTTTATGGCTGGGAAGGGGGTGGGGGATTAAATTACAACAGTTCTTCTGGTCCATTGGTTGTATTGTTGTGCATTGTTGTGTCATTCGAAATATTTTATTCTTTAGAATTTCAATGTGTGTTGAGAATATGGGTGTATATGGGAAGTGTATACAGAAGATCCATTCTGAGTGAAGAAAGGCTGAGTGCATCTACAGAGAAAGAAATGCTGCAAGCTAGATTGGACATGAAGATGATGTGACACCTTGCAAAGGGTTTGGCAAACATCAAATATCTGAGCCTAACCCCAACCGGGGCAGAAAACAACATTAATATGGTGAAGGTAATAACATTGAGAATGACAACAGACAGACAGACAGTGATGATGATGATGATGATGATGATGATGGTGGTGGTGGTGGTGGTGGTGGTGGTTGGTTTAACAGAGCTATGTTTACATGGAACAAAATGCAGTAAACATCCTCTACAGAAACAACAAGATCAGCAACAACAACAACAACATCAACAACTACAACAACACCAATAACTACAATCTAAACCTAAAAAGGCCACTACTCTCTACAAGGAGTATCACAAGGAGTGCAGTAGCACAAGTGATACTTAGTTGACCTTGAGTAACATCCAACTTACCTAATGTCTCTACTTGAGGAGTGCAATACAGAAGAAGGCTGCTCACTACAAAGGAAACAAACAAACATCATTTACACAGCTTTTTCCCGCTTTATACTCACAATTCTCTTCCTTAACCGAAGTTGCTTCTCATTACAAACGTTTGCTTTGCTTCAATTACTTTTATTCCTAACAACCAATTCAAGAATTTCTCAGATTTAACTCTCTTTCTCTCTCTCTCTCTTTCTCTCTCTCTCTCTCTCTCTCTCTCTCTCTCTCTCTCTCTCTCTCTCTCTCTCTCTCTCTCTCTCTCTCTCCCTCTCTAAAGTATCAAGTCTTGACCACACTGCTTACCATGGTTAGCACAGGGGAATTGAAAATATACACACACACGCACGTACATATAGAGGAAACAGGCTGCCTTTCAAAAGTGTTGAAGAGACAAATAGGTTTGAGTCTAATCCGTTTCCATTGAAGATTCTTCAGGTTCCTTCATTACTTCATAACATTCAGAGACAGTTTTAAAATCATGTCAAAGGGTGTGTGCATGTGACCATGTATGTGTAAACAAACATATATAAAGTGTGTGTGTGTGTGTGTGTACATCCATATACACATATACACTCACAAACAGGCATACATTCATATAAGTAATGAGTAGAGATTAATACAAGAAAGCATCCAAGAATGTTTTTTTTTCCTTGCACAACACCGACGTTTCTTCAACCCACTGAGATCAACCAACTCCAAGGAATGGAATCAAATTCATTTCAGACTAATTGGGTGGTGGAGTTGATAAAACTGGACTTTTATCAAAGGTTATTGCAGTCACGTCAACAGCCCGAAGCAGAGATCTGTGCTAAGATTTCTTCAGATATTACCAAATTCTGTGAATCCCCTGGAGACATCAATGTTCAAGGTGTCAAAGTTAAAACTATGAAATACAAGTTGTGCTAATGGAATTAAAGTAAAATTATTATATTTAGTAAATAGTTCGGCTGAAATGATTTGTCAAGGGGAACAGAGTGAGGAGTGTGGGGGTGGGTAGGAGACAGTTTGAAATAGGATTTGAAATGCACGGCAGGAATATATTGCCCAAAATATTGTTGATATGTATTTATTGTGTGTGTGTGTGTGTATATATATATATATATATATATATATATATATATATATATATATATATATATATATATATATATATATATATATATACACACGTAGATATATAAATGATGTTGTATTATATATTAATATAGATATACTGTAGAAGTGTATTGATGAAACATAATGTCTAAATTTATTGAAATTTATATTGCAAAATACATTTTGAAATATCAAAAGGAAAGGTAGAATGCTATAAAGTTAATAAATATCTCAGAATGGTGTCATAAAGAATTGATGTGACTAGTTGTGATAGGTTATGGACAGTGTGTGTGTGTGTGTGTGTGTGTGTGTGTGTGTGCAGTCTAGCCTGGGGTGAAACACGTAGACTGTCAACTCTGGATATAATAAACACATCTATTCATTTCAACCATCCTTTGAGGTTTGTATTACATAATGTTTGCACAGGGTAAAATATATTTTTATTATATTTTACAACACTTACAGTATGTATGTATGTGTGTGTCACTTCTGTTTTTTTAACTATTCTTGACTGGCCCCTTATTTTATTGATCCCAGGGAGAGAAGAGCAAAGTTGATCTTAGCAGGATTTGAACTCAAAATGTAAAGAATCAACAAATGCAGCAATTCTTCCAACACACGAATGGTTCTATAAATAACAACAACAACAACGATGATGATGATGATGATGATGATAGTTCTTAGAAGAAGGAAAAGAAGATGATATTGATAATACTCTTGGAGACAAACTGCATTAAGAAGCAGGAAATGCATGGAACGTAGGGAGCATGATTTTGGTATTCTGCTACGAAAAATACTAATACCCTTACTTTAGCCGATGCCAACTTGTCTAAAATTTGGTAATATATTAAGATGAGGTTGTTTATTCCTCAATGAACGCCAATCTAAAAACTGACATAATTTCATTGCAGAAAATTTGGCAAACTAAGAGAATAGTGATTCCTTGTGAGACAGACTTTCGGTCGAGCTAAACAACAATTGGCAAGAATCAATATCAAAGAATGGAGGTATTCCATTAAAAGTACATGAAAATAAGGCAGGAGATAATTACAGAGGAAGATTTATAGAAGAAAAACTTTAAGTGAAGCAGATAAGCAGATAAGATGGACTGGCAGAAGACAGTCAGTCAGGTTTCATGTACGTTAACTATATATATATATATATATATATATATATATATATATATAT
>NC_068998.1:397465-404439 GCF_001194135.2 Octopus bimaculoides | reverse complement strand
TGTGTGTGTGTGTGTGTGTGTGTGTGTGTGTGTGTGTAAATATTACACTTGCATAAGTACATATATTGTGTGTGTACACATACACACACACTAATAGATATATATGTTATATATTTACATTACACGTATTAGATGTCTTTTACAGATACTGTATATATGTGTGTGTGTGTGTATATATATCATACGCATTATGTGTGTGTATACACACACACACACACACACACATGCTGTATCTTTTACATAACATATGTTACATTTATGTATTTCTATTTAATTCAAACTTTCATAAGCCTTTTAAAAAAAAAGAAATGGGTAAACAGCAAATAAATTTGTAATTTGTTGGCAAAAGTGGTTAGGAAACTGATCGACAAAACGGTTTCAGGTTCAGTCCCTCTCTGCAGCATCTTGACTAAGTGTCTTCTACTATAGTCCCAAGCCAACCAATGCTTTGTGAGTGAATTTCATAGCTGGAAACTGTGTGGAAGTCCTTCATATATATAGATATACAGATATCATTAGCATCACTACCATCATCATCAACATCATTATTGTTTAATGTCCCTTTTCCATTCTGGCATGGGTTGGACAACTTGACAGGAACTGGTAAGGCCAGTGGCCACAGCAGGTTCCAACTGTCTGTTTTGGCTTGGTTTCTATGGCTGGATGCCCTTCCTAGCATCAACCACTCAACAGAGTGTACAGGGTGCCTTTTACGTGGTACCATCCACAGTGCTTTTTATGTGATACCAGCACCCACACCAATGCTCTTTATGTGGCACCTTGGTTTTAGGATCTCAATTCTGTTGTGGTGAGCAGGTCGTCTCAAGCACAGCAATGCACCACATATCAGAGTCCCCTGTCATCTTTGGAAGGTTCAGCATTTTGAGACCAGCCTTCACTACTTCATCCCATGTCTTCCTGGGGTCTCCCTCTTCCACAAATTCCATCCATTTTAAGTGACTGGCACTTCTTTATGCAACTGTCTTCATCCATTTGCATCACATGACCAAACCAGCACAGTCTCCTCTCTTCCACACTGCATCCAATTCCTCTTGCGCCCAACTTCTCTCTCAATATACCAATACTCTGTTGTACATCTAGCAGAGCATACCAGCTTCATTCCTTAATCCAGTCTCTCTTCCTTCTCCTCCCTATTTCTTTCTCTTGTCCCTTCATACATAACTTGTAGGGCCCTTATGAGCTATTTATGTGCCCCTAGTTTCACTAATGACCACCAAATCACATTGCAGGAATTCCTTCTCCACGCTGACAAACACTGAGCAATGGGCTCCATTACTAACCATTGTGATTCTCTTGAAGAGAAATATGACATGAATGGTGCCTTTTCCTGGGCCAAAGCCAAACTCCATTCAACAGAATCCTGTCGTGAATCCGTTTTCAAACAACTCTTTCTCTTTCTTTCATCACCTTCTCCAACAGCACCATGCTGCACTAGGCTGCTTTACATGTATGTGTGTGTGTGTGTGTGTAACACAGATATATAATACATATACATACATACATATATATATATATTACACATACATCCACACTTACTAATAATATTGTAGAGTTATGTCAAAGAATAAATGTACACAGATATATACTGCATGAATGCATATATCTATGCACATGTGTATGTGTTGTTCTCTACATGAACAAATGGACACACATATATAAAAAGAAGAGAGATTCTATTGAGAGAAGAGAGAGTTGTATAAACTACATGAGAAGGAGAAGGAGAAAAAATGGTGGATAATAAGATGTAGTCAAGTTAGAGCAACAACAACAACAGCAACAACGATGATGATGATGATGATGATGATAATTCAGAAATAATAGATAAAATTAGACAGAAAGTAAGATTTTATTCTTGGAATTGTGTTCAACATGAATATACGACAATTTGAAGATAACGTCATCATCATCATCATCATCATCAACATTGTTATACATACATTGACTGCATAAACATGTGCAGCAATGTAGGCCTTCAGTGTATGCACTGTCTGCATGTGTACATGCAGTTAAGTGCATTTTTTATGCTGCATTGATACTGGCTTATGTAAAATGTGTGTGTGTGTGTGTGTGTGTGCACTGTTAATAGTGTCACTAAATGAGTGTGTGTGTGTGAATCCTATGATTTGTTTTACATATTTATGCTTCATTTCAGATATATGTATGTTATGTATGTCTGTGTGTATCACTATATATATATATATATATATATATATATACACACATATATATATATGCACACACACGTCTATATGTATGTAAATATATACATATGTATACACACACACACACACACGTATGAAAATTCTTGCATAAAAGATTGAGGAAACCAGACATTCAAAAAGATTCAGCTAAGCCATAAAAATCTGTAAAACAACTCATATACACATGAATACATAATGAATACACACACACACACAAACATGCACATTCTTATATGCACACACACACACACACACAATAACACACATACACATATGTCTGATGCTCTGGATTTTATTTTTTAAGGTTTGGTCTTGTAGAAGGGTTTGTGATCCTAATCTATAGAGCCCCCCCTCCCACGGTGGGGAGTTTGATACTATCAACATTCCTTGTGAACAATTCCAAGTCGTTGGCTGTGGGTTAAGCAAGAGATAACCAAGTCACAGTAATTAAATGCTTAAGGTCTAATTAGGTAAAAATATGAGATTTAGAATGAACAAAGCAAACCTTATCACACCAGGCAAGATTAACACCCACCTATAAAACGTGGTGTAACACCTCAGTTTTGCAAACAAACAAAAAAACAAACAACACAGCTATTACATAGGTAAACCCTGCAGTCACTGAAACACACAAACCATTTTATGATAGGGTTAGGGTGAGGGTAGCTCACCTGGGTGACTGAGGTATAGTGGATGATTCTATCAAATGGATGAATCAATTGTTAATTAAACTGGCACTACCCCACCCTACCATCAGCAATGAGCCACATGGTGAGATATTGAGGAACTGAAGTATTTCAAGGTGATGCTTCTTGGCCAAATACACAGGCAATAATCTCAAATAACTTGGCTAGTTGTAGCTCTGAACTTACATATGTTCAATGGAACTATAAGTAAACATTTTAACAAGCTTTAGTATGGCAATGATTGGCAAGTGGATATATTTATTACTGCTGTCATGAACTCTAAGTGTCGGGGAAAACATTTAGATGAATATAAAGCAAATCGAAGGGTTAACAGTCAACATTTTGTTGATATTTTCCTTTTTACACTCTATTCTTGATTAATATTGTGTATGAGACCTCAGTCATGGAAATTTTGGCAGGGGATCCACAGAATAAATATTCTTCGTCTAACTATCTTTTAATGTTTTTGGCAGAAGGACAAGAACCATTCAAGTTAGAAAAATAAAATTGTAGAAATCTTACATCATTGATTTCAGCTAAAAGTTGGTACTTTATCAAATTGGGTAGATTCCCACCCCTAAATAGAGTAGACTCTACCCCCAAACAGAGTAGACCTTATTCCCAAATTGAGTAGACCCTACAACCAAATCATTTTACATTGATTTTATTTCTTTGAAATCTCAATCAAAATTCCTTTTGCCTGAATTAAATTATGTACTTAATCTAATGTTTTAAATGATTTGTAGATTTACCATTTAGTATTTAAACAAGCTATGCCCAAATATTCTACCAATTTTATATTCAAACTGGCCAGATCCAGCTTTTCACACTTTCTCTACAATGCCATCCCAAACATAATTACATCACTGAAATCTCAAAGCCACAAGATACCAGAATCTGTTTAATTCATGACAAAATGAATGAAAAACCATAAACATTTGACAGAGGAATCTGAATGCCACAGGTTCAATGAAACAAGAGTTGAATGTCCCTCAAATAAATGGGAAGAAACGTGAAGAGCTTCAAGCACTGAATTCATTAATAGAAAGATTTAGTATGCAGAGTAATCGGTGCTCTAACTGGGAGATCAATGGTTTATGACATATCACAGCAACTGTGCTTAGGGTATTCATATTTTTAACAACAACAGTCCACTTGGCTGTATACAGGTCCCATAGTGTAGGGACAACACATTGTTGTGAGCAACAACGACAAATGATGAATGCTTTTCTTAGTGTGGAGCGCTTATATATACACTTATATATGTTATAGTTATAAAGACTATAAGATGGGAATTTATTATTTCTAAATTTAATGTTTTCTGCAGGCATTAAATGATGTGTGAATATGATCAGAGGAGGTGGTGGGATAAACTGGTTTCATTATGGCAGAAATACAAAAGCCGGTTGTAAATATTAGGAAATTTTGCGGATGCTGAAGTAAATTTCAGCTGAGGCCATATATAATCTGTTTTATTCCAAGGAGCAATTTACTCCAAATAATTATTTCCACCGTTAATGCCTCAGCAAAAAGAGGTAACTTGTCCCATGCATGCTTTTTTGATCTAATGAACCTATCAGACTCACACCAAGCAAAGTAATTCCAGTTCATCTGCAGAGCTTCCAGACTCTTGCAGGAAGAAAGAGGTGCTCAGTATTGCTAAGAAGGTTTCTGGTTCCTGTTCTGACTTCAACAGGAATTCATTTTGCTTGGAAGACAACAAATGCAGCAAACAGTTTCCAAAACCATTTATCAAGAAGAACCAAACGTGTGATAATGACCAAACCTCTTACTAAAAGAAGAGCACCAAGAGCTTCCAAAGTTTGGTTGGATAGCAGAGGAATAATTCTATACTGGACAGTCGAGACCTTTAATGCACATACTTTCATTTCGAAACCTGCAGTCCATTAACATTCCCTAAATATCCCCAAAAAGATAAAATGTTGCGGGAATATTTGCTCTGAAACTACGAAATGGCTCCAATGAAGGAATCCACTTCCAGCCTCGACAACTCTGCCTCAACAGTGACAATGTCTTCTGCTGCTTTTGGGGTTGTTTATTTCATCTTTCATCAATTTTGGAAATGGTGAATAAGTTGGGTTGGTGTTAGAAGGGGCAACCATCCAAGCAAAAAAAAACATATGAGTGAGAGATGGTCATTTGATGTGGCTAAGAGGGCAATAAACTCTGAATAACAAGTGATTCAGACCATAACGACCCACCCAACTAGTGCCAGCAGGGAAAGCAGATGCAAAAGGATGTAAACTTACACACACACACACACACACACTAACATACATATGTATATATGTATATATATGCACACACACACACACACACACACACACACACATATATACAGCAAAGAAAATTGAAAAGAAATATTGGCAGTGTGCCACCATGGGCAAAGGTGTCAGGTGTTTAATGAAATGTATAGTTGCAGAGTAAGTAATGTGGCAGAGCCATAATGATTTTGCAAGGTGAAGGGGGCGCTGGGGGGGGGGTGAGGAAATGTTCTCATGATCTTATAATAGGACAACTGCCAATACTCAATTGATCACAACAACAACAACAACAACATTGACATAATGAAAGATACGACAATGTTTTATCATGAAAGGCATTCAGTTTGGATGTTATGATGTGGGACAAACTAGTTTGTTTCTATAAGTAAGTAGTGGTGGTGGTAGTAGTAAGAATGATGGTGGTGGTGGTGGTAAGGATGAAGGCAATAACCACATCAATTGTGATGATGATGATGATGATGATGTAGAATTATAAAAACTCTGATAAGAATGTTAAATGTTAATATGGAAAGTAATCATCATCATCATAATCACCATCACTATGGTAATAGTAAAGATGATGATGATGATGATGATGATGACAGTGAGGGTAATGATATAAAGCCACAGATGATAAAAATAACATCAATTTTTTTTTATGTATATCATAAAATATAAACTAGTCATCTGAATAGAGTCGTTGTTGTTGTGAAGTGTAAAAGACAGACATTGTTTGTCTGTAATAAGAGTGCCAATAAAGACTGGACAAATATTTATTTTCAATTGGAAAGTCACAAAAGAAGAGTTCTGATTGTCATTAATGGAAATATTGGTGACAGAAATAAAACATTTGCTTGTTTTAAAACCCTAACTTATTGTCAATAGAAAATTAATTTGGAGACAGAAGATAAAAACGATCTCAATTTACACATTCAACACCAAAACAATATTTTAACTCATTTTTAAGTGTTTAATAATGAAATATTGGGGCTTTCATGCTTGTCGACATGTTTATTGTGTATAAAATGATGCAATTTCATTTTATTTTCTCTTCAATAACTTATTGTTTTCAAATCTCAACAGAGAAATAATATTCAGGAAACAATTTTGAAGCAAATCTTTACACAAATAGATGCACAACTTGCACATGTTTATGCAATAGATGCACATAAGCAATAGCTGTTTACACAATAGCTATATAGATATAGTCACATGACAAGTTCTCATATTCTTCTGCTTTAACCGGTTCCAGTCACTGAATTCTGGCCATGCTGGAGTACCAGTTTCAAAGAATTAAGCCTGCTCATATCATATATATATATATATATATATATATATACATACATGTGTGTGTGTATCTATGTATGTATGGTGGAATGTATATATATGCATATATATATATATATATAATGAATATATATATGCATGTGTGTGTGTGTGTGTGTGTGTATCATTTCGCATTTGTCTTGCTTCTATATGTTGGTTCCCTGACGATGAATATATGTGGAATTCCAACAGCTCTTACTTCTTTGGAGTAGAGTACACATATATTTTGAAACATATGTAGGAATTAAAGGAACTTTTATTTATATGCGTTTTGTTCCATTTATTGTTATTATTCATATCTACTCAAAATGCATCACTTTAACTTGGCATCTCTACCTATAAAACGGGTGTGATACCCTGTTTTTTTTTGTGTGACTTTTGCTACCCATGGTAACTATTAACAAATTTACATTGTCAAGGTTTTTTTAAACTGAGATAATATTAATATATACATA
>NC_068998.1:390632-397455 GCF_001194135.2 Octopus bimaculoides | reverse complement strand
TATATATATGTGTGTGTGTGTGTGTGTGTGTGCGTGTGTGTGTATATATATATAAGTAAAAGAGAAAGATGAAAAATTGGGCCTCATGCAGGTGATGGCAAGTGACCAAAACCTCTGGTGAAACCTCTGCAGTGTGTGGGAAGACTCATGAGGCCAAGTGAAATTGTAGTTGTGGTTGTGCCATTGTCATGTAAATGGTACCCATGGAATCATAGTCGTGGTGATCACTGGTGCCATGTTAGTGGCACCTGTGAGATCGGTAGAAACAACTGAAATTTATATTTTCGGTTGGGATTCTAAATGTTTTGGATTTGAATTTCATTTCCTTCCGCATGGAATACTAATAAAATACTGTACATCGTCAGAACAATGTATTCTACTTGACATCATTACATGGATTGGTAAATATATTTACCTAACATCACATTCTATACACAAGTGAATTAAAGAGAAAGTTCTATTGAACTGGTAGTATAATTTATATAGATTTTTTCCAAACATATATATCCACATATCATATGCATTCCCAGCATATATACACTTAGCATATATATATATATATATATATATATATATATATATCATCATCATCGTTTAACGTCCGCTTTCCATGCTATGAGTTGGACGCTTTGAGTGAGGGCTGGCGAGCCAGAAGGCTGCACCAGTCTCCAAGTTTCTACAGCTGGATGCTCTTCCTAATGCCAACCATTCCAAGAGTGTAGTCGGTGCTTTTACGTGCCACCAGCATGAGGGCCAGTCAGGTGGCACTGGTATTGGCCACACTCAAATGGTGCCTTTTATGTGCCACCTGCATAGGAGCCAGTCCGGCAGCATTATATATGCGTGTGTGTGTGTGTGTGTATACACACACACTTATCAATCGAGTAGATTTGAAAATATATTTAGTCAGTGATAAAAAAACAAAGAGGAACAGACAAATTCTGAGGCAAGTGGAAGGCAAACGGAACCAAACATTTTAGTTAATGAATCTAAGGGAGGTAATAAAATATATTAGAGTTATATTTCTTGAATATGTTTGAAGATAACAGCTTTGTTGTAAAATATAGAGAATATTCTAGAGGGGTGTTGTTATCATTGATTTAAAAAAATATATGTGAACAACCTTTAACTCCATAGAATACACTTGGTTCCCCAATTGAGATAATAAACTCAGGAAAAAGTACTTCAGTCCCCAACGAAATTGCTCAAATTCTTTCACAACTAAATATCATTACCATTAATAATAAAAAACAAGAAAACTTAGAAATTTGGTCTTCATTTCATCTCCCAACATGGTTTCAATTCCCCAACCAGGTGGTGCATTGTGTTCTTGAGCAAAACTCTTCATTTCATGTTGTTCTGCTGGTTGGAGGGCAGAATCGTTGGCGTGTTGGTAGAGGTGCTTTATGGCACATCTTCCAGCTCATTGTGAGTTCAAATCCCACTTGCCTAGAGAAGGCAACAACAGGAAACCACTCCAGTATTCATCCCAAGTCTAGTGATGGAGGGCTGAAGCCCCTGTAATCTGGGCCCAGCCAAGTTGTAGAGTGAGGACAGACCACCATCAGACTAGACTCGAGATTCGGAGAGACATTGTTGTCACACTTGTCTCTCATGGCTGACATCAGCATTTGATGTCTCATTAATATTGAGTGTTTTAAAGTTTGGTGAGGTTATTTGTGAAACCATCCATGGCAGAGCTTCAATAGAAAGTTTATTTAGATCTATGATAGATTGATTATAGAGATCAATGTCTGTCTACCCCCACTCTCTCTACTCCTCCCCCTCCATCTCCTCTTCATAAATTAGTTTCTCCATACTTACCCACTTATCTATCTTCAAGATGTCAAGATGTCAGTCAGTTCAAATTAATGATTAGGGGTGGGGGGGCATAAACATCCCCACTTCTGCCCTTACCTTCCCACTCTTCTTCTGCCACAATCTTTCTTTTCTTCTCTTTTGCATTCATTTTAAACAATTTTCATAAGATCCACATACACACACACACACACATATATATATTACACACACAACATTTATAAATACACAGATATCTACATACATACACATATATTAATGTGCATATACTGACAAGATGGTTTTTGCAAATCATTTTCTATCCTGCTGCTACATAACTACGATAGATAGGGATGGGGACTATCTGCAGACCAAGCAGACTGAGCTAAATTATTTCAGTCATTGCATAACATAGCACAGTTTCCAAAAAACTGTTATCATCTCTCTGAGTGTTAATTATGTAAAACCATTCAACCCTCCACTATGAATGTCATCACCACCCACCCTAGCGTCATCATCATCATCAGCAGCAGCATCAACAGCAGCATCATCAGCAGCATGGAGATTCCCCAGTGCATTTTGCTTCCCACTTCTCTCATCAACTTTTAGATTTATTTATGAAAGCCATGAAGCACAATCAGAGCTTTCAACCATAAGATTCTGATATTAAATAGACATAAATTTAAAGACAATTGTTTAGATGCAATGCCATAATTGCTGTTGTTATATAGAATTTACTCACCAGATGACGTAAGTTCATCTTCATAGGTTAATGGAGGATCATGGTAAAACATTGTCCATTTTGGACTTGATACAGCAGCCATCACAGCACCCTAAATTGGGAAATAATTTAACATCTTGTTAATAACCACACAATTATTTACACAATAATTATTACTTTTGCATGCCATTTTCACCAGAAAAGTATCAATGTAACCAAAAAGCACATGTCATTCATTTGCAGTTCTTAATGTCCCCACATAGAGGTGAACTTTGCCTTTCATCCACCCTGGGTCAATAATACAAAATACCAGTCAACTACTGGGGTTGGCTTATTCAATTATACAATCTCACTCCTCTGCATTATTATAGACTTTTTCCCGACATCAGTGGCAATACTGAAACCAAGATTATGAAATCTAAAGACAGTTATTGGGCAGGAATGGTGTAGCACCAAACTACATTCTTTATAGTATTTCAGGAGTCTTTCTTGCACCCCCACCCCTCTCCTACAAAAGATTATTTTCTTTCATCCTTGCAATAAAATAAAACTCATATTTCCAACCTGGCTTCAGTTCCTTATATTCTAGAGAAATTGGAATCATAGAGGAAAGAAATCCATCTCCAAACCAGGAAGTAGTGAATCGTGTAACACAAGACTGCAATTCTAAAGTCAGGTTTCAATTCCTAGTTGAAGTCTGTTCACTGTATTCTTTGTGCAAAACACATTAAGTATTTTGGGAGGAGATTCAAAATAGTTCCAACCATTTTCTTCTTTGATACTTTTGAGCAAATTTCTAATTGAAAGCTTTAAACCATTTCCAGGGTAATTAAAGTAAATTATCCTAATCAGTTAATGGTATCTAAAGCTAGAGACAGATGAGATAATCTTAGACACAGAGAATGAGTGGATAAGGTTTGAATGAGGGATTAAAGCCAGTGAACTCGTCCAGTTGTAACTGCGTGATCAATAGATACACATCAACAGATACAACGCACACACACACTCTCCCTTCCACTCTCTCTCTTACACACACACACACACACACACACAGTTGCCATAAGATGATCTGGAACTTACTTTTAACTTCCTCCGAGCATTGAATTTTTTCATTTCATCCACTGTTTCTTGGAGATGAATTTTAGTTTTTTCCTGGAAAATATGGAAAATTGAAAACATTGTTTGATTACATTGTATTTGGTAAATAAATATATTGAAAAGATTGTCTTAAATAAATTTATGAAAGATTTCTATGAAAATATATTGAAAACATTGATAAAAGAAAAGCACTTTACTATCATTTCGAAATAAAGCAAGAAAATAATGGTTGTATGCCATTGGGAGTTAGTGGGGGACCAGTGAATATTGATCTAACAACAGAATTTTAATAATAATAATAAAAAAAGAAAAGAAAATTAATTTAATAGGTATTTTGAAAATTCAAAATGAATCTCTGAAAACATGTAAGAAGAAAAGCATATCTTGTGGAAAGAAAGAAAACAAAAACAAGATAGAAACAAAACAAAGAATTTGTTGGAAAATTGAAAAATAAAGTTTAACATTTATCTACAGGAATAAACCTAATTGGAAAAGAAAAGGTTGGTTGTCTGTAGAATGTTTTGCTTGTTGTATATAGATGGGGAGTGTATATATGTGTGTGCAAGGAATACATGTCTATACTAGGATTATTTATTACATATTTTCTACAACATAAACTTTTTTAAACTGTTATGTAAACAAATGACATTGATTTTAGAGGACAAGAGTACCTGATATGTACTCAGCACATTCTATTTCAATAATTAAGCTACAATAAAATACATCCAAAGTGATTAATTAAATCACATTCAAAGTAACAAGAATAAATGGTAGATCAAAAGAGAAACTATTTGATTCCTTATGTTACAGAATGCAGTGAACTTATCACAGAACTGCATGGTGCCTTACTTTCTACAATATCAGCAGATATTGATTGTAGTAAACATAATGTTCTACACTGTGAGGACCATTCTTTCTTGATGTCAGCAGCTCTAGTAACCTCTTCTGATGGCTAAAGGAGTGGAGTTAATTGACCGTCCAGAAACAACAGCCAAATTTCTCTCTAACTATAGATTACTATTTTAGAAAAAAACACATTAGTTGTCGCCTTGAATTCCTTTTACATTGGAGAGAGGCAGGATGGCTACATTTGGAAGGTCTTCATCTATGAATCTGATCATGACCGAAACTGTACCACAAACATTTTCTGACTAAACAATTGTTATGGCCTATACCACTTAACACAGCCTGTACTAGTTACTACAGCTTGCAATTCTAGTTACTATGGCCCATACCACTACTTACCATAACCAGAACTCTTAGTTATCCCAACCTATACAAGAATGCTCAATCATACATGCAAAGTTCTCTATTCCTCACAAACTGCCAAGTTCCACTCATCGCAGTTAGATTTCTTTCTCACACCATTTCCTTCCAAACTTTATAGATCTTTATTTCAATCATTTAAATAAAAAGAAAAGTTGTAGTTTGTCAGTTTTGTAAGTCAATCCTGCTTTGAAGAAACAAAAGTACAAGAATATATTTAAAGCCAGCATTAGATTCTAAATTATAAAAATGTCCAGTTATGAAAATGATTGATTATTAACTGTTGAATTTCAATATCAGTAAAGCAGTTTGGCTTCTCACCCCTACTACTTCTCCCTCCCTCTCTCTCCTTTCTTCTTCCTTAATCTTTCCTCATGGATAAACTCTGTCCACCAAGCCAGTGGTCAAGCTGTCATTTGTTTTACTTATACAACTTACTGACATCATCTCCAAACAATCCCTCCAACACCTGTCACCTTCTCTCTCTCTCTCTCTCTCTCTCTCTCTCTCTCTCACACACACATACACACACACTGTGCATGTTTTCTCCAGTAAGCCCACGCGTCATACAACACATACACATGTATCAAACACACACACACACTTGAAAGGATTAAGTCTTAGAAATTCAAATGAAAAACTAAAAGCTAAAAATGTCTACAGCTTTGTGAAATTTATCTTATTTCATGTTCACTTCAGCTGGAGTAACCACAGCAACAACAATGACAACAACAACAATTATTCCATTTCATATTCCACCAACAGACAAGAATCAAAATGCCATCTGATGTGAGTCACCTTCGTTTTCATTGGTGGAAGTTGGGTAACCAGGGGACTTGCTTAAACGATGTGTTTATGACATAAGTTGGAGTGGCTGGGGTGGAGTGCATCAGAGAGAAATAGAGCTGATGTGATCCTCATAACACAGGCATCATGATGGAGGAGAGATACTATCGACAGAGAAGCCAGTGGTGAGGTCATGAAGGATGGAATGGTGTATGGAAGGGGAGGAAGAGGAAGAGCAGGAGGGAGAACGATGAGTTCTTGAAGAGGCAAGAATGGCAGCAGACAGGGATTTAGTAACATGATGAGTGAAAGGGCCAGAAGGAGGGAGAGATACCCCAGTCATCATCCTATATTCTTTGTATAGATGCAAAATTATAAACACATTAATTCTAGGTTTTCTTTGAAATAAACTTGCTTCTCCAATATTATTTCAACATTCATAGAATAAATGTGAAAAGCATCTTTAATTGATGAGACCTGAAAACATGGTGAAACTAACAACTGTAGTGTGATCTAGTATGTGAATAAAGTTATATGTTTGTGGCGGTGGGGGGAGCATATCATAATCCCCTTTGTCACCATCACTCATGCTTCTCATTCAGTCGAGAATGCAATAAATGAGTAGAGATGTAGGAGGGGGGGGGGGCATTTAATCCTGATGAGAATATGGCTACCTGTTTAGTGCTGGTGCCAAAGAAAAAAGAAAAACATACCCAGTCCATTCTGCAAAGTGTTTGGTGTTAGGGGATGGCATCCAGCTATGGGAACCAAGAAAGGGGAGCAAATGTGTCTAACCCATGACAACATTGACAGTGGATGTAAAACAATGATGATATAGACATATATGCACACACACACACACACACACACATGCATATGTACATGTACACAAACACACACATATATTCACATACATACAAGTAAGAACAGAATTTTTATGTAAATGTCATTTGATGCTAATCAATGAAAATGTAGCAGTTTTCTTGTGCATTTTATCATATAAAACTCTCTGTGTGCATGTGTGTGTATACATGTGTGTGTATACATGTGTGTGTGTGTGCGCATATATATATGTGTGTGTGTGTACACGTATATACACATAGTGTAACAAAAAGTATATACATACCTCACAACATCATATTCATCATAGATATT
>NC_068998.1:388263-390031 GCF_001194135.2 Octopus bimaculoides | reverse complement strand
GGGTATTGAAGTTGTGGTAACAACCAGAGCTCAGAAAGGAGGAGAGAGACAGAGAGAGAGAGAAAGAGACAGAGAGACAGACTGAGGTGGCAATTCATCAGCGAGAACGTTTATAATTGTGTTTTATGCTGAGAATTTCAGTGAGCCTTCTGTGAGCCACTTTTAATTAAAGGCAGTTCAACCATAATCATTCCAGCTCATTTCAAAGAATAACATTATCAAATGTCTGTGCCCTTCTTTTATAAGAGGGTAGATTATGGAGGGAGGGAGATCTGGCTGCTGTTACAAGCAAGTGGAGCAAGCATGGAGAGGCAACCAAATAAATGTAAATGCCATTAACCCCTTTCAATACCAAACCAGCTGAAACCACCTCTGGTTCTGTAGTACAAATGTCGTTTTCATAAGTTTTAAATTAAAATCTCCGACCAAAACCTTAGTCACAATTTATATTCCTAACACTATCTGAATGATAACCAAGTTATCTTACTAAATTCTTTGTTATATTTAATGTAATTGAAAGAAACACAGAGCATCTCAAAATAAATACAGTAATGGAATGGCTAATAAACATAAGCATCAGGTTAGTGAGGGGAGACAACTTCTCAGAGTTGTCCTGCAATCACAGAAAACTAGAGAGACACCCACCTTTGCCATTTGGCTGTGCTGGGTGCCTATTTCTTACATCTGGTATGCTAACAGAGTGGCTTATAAAGGGGTCCATCTGGGACCACAACTCTGCAGTGGATTTGAACCCATGTCCAGTCGAGAAGTGTCTCAAAGATGTGATTATATCATTCGTTGATAGTTGTTTGGAATGAAGACAAGCCAAGCAGTTGACATATGATCAATAAATATTGATTGATTGCCAACTAATGGATATGATAGTTGAGTGATAGTTCACTCACAATGAACAGATCAAGCTGATTATGAAGAAGATGGAAGGACTTGGGTTCAAGTTCAACTAACTTCAATATCTGGAATCATAAATACAATTAACAAGAAGAGGATGTCAGAGGAGAAGGTAGAGAAGATTTATCGATGGCAGTTTTAAGTGGTGGAGAGGCAGACTTAAGGATCACAACCCCGGATTAAGTACTTCTGAATCTTTAGGTCTTAGTTCAGACCTCACTCAGGTAAGACCCTTGGGCATTCATCGTTATGGAGATTGTGAAATGATCCTTTCTACAATAGTCACTTGACCTGAACTTTTGAGGGGAGGGGCTACTTGATTACACCGATCCCATTACTGAACTGGAACTCATTTTATCAATCTCAAAGGGGTGAAAGGCAAGGTCAACCTCGGGAGAATTTGAACTTAGAACTCTGCCATCTCGTCACTTTTGGAGGTAGTGATATAATACCAGTAATACTTTAGGGTCAACTCCTATCAAATATCACTTAGCTCAAAAGACATCAATCAACAAAGTGATGTTGAAATTAAAGAACAGACCACATGGTTCTGAGTTCAATCTTTATGGAAAGACCCACTTTTAAAATGCTTTTGAGAAAGAGGCTCAGCCTGTCTGGAAGGCAACAGGTCCCACCCTTTGTCTATAGTTTCACCAAATTTCTCCCATAAAAAGTTCAGCAACCTTTCTGAGGAAATGAATGTGAAATAATTAAAGAATTGGAGGGAAAGAGGGGGAAGGGAACGAAAGGGAAGAGAGGGGAGAGAGGAAAGGAGAGAAAAGAAAAGAGGGAGAGAGAGAGGAAAGGGAAGAAGGAGATGAGAGGAAAGGAAAAAGGGGACAAGAGAGCAGGAAGAGGA
>NC_068998.1:385716-387516 GCF_001194135.2 Octopus bimaculoides | reverse complement strand
AAAAAGGCTCCACACAAAACCTGATGCATTAAACAAGTTAAAAGGGGCCGAGCATTTCCAAAACTCGTTAGGGGACACAATAATTTCCCACAGTTTATTTATTGGGGACACTATGATATTTCTTTTGCTGTTATTTGACCTCCTTTGTTTAAAACCCATTAGCAAAAAGGTCAAGGGTTAAACAAGGAGCAAAACATTCCTTTGACAATGATCTTTGAGCCTAACCCCTAACAATGCTGAAATTAGATGCTACCCCCTCTATTTTAGAAACTGAGAAAGTAAACAGAATCATAAGCTACCAACATGAGAAATCTAAGAGATGCTGAAATGTTAAGACCCTTACCACCAAGGGGCAGATAACATCTTTATTTGATTTATTTTCAATCCTAATTTCTAGAGTCAAATCAAGAATAAGGTTTCAAGTCAACATTCTGTTACTTTTATGATTCGGGGGCACCAGCTCAGACTGTTTGGCCATGTTACTCAATTTTCTGAGTGAGACCCTGCTTACCATGTTCTCTTCACTGAGGGTCCAGCTGGGTGGACGGCTTGTATTGGTCAACCACATGGCAGATGAGAGAGTATCTTGCAGAGATGGGGACTGACTGGGACTCTGCTCAAGGGGTCATCCAGAAGGGCTCGGGAACCGACTGACAAATGGTGAATGCAGCAACACACAGCAGCAGTGCATGTCTGCCCCCTCACCTGACCCTAACCCTAACCCTAACCCTAACCCTCACCTGACCCTAACCTGATAATTTCTAAAGAAATGTGAGGGGACAGGATCCCATTGGGTCAAAAAGGGTCATTGAATTTCTAATGGCATGACTGGGGAGAAGGGGAGGGTCAGCATTTCACTGTAAGGAATTATTGGTCCCTTAAAGTGCCAGGTCCTTTGTTAATACATAACAACACACAATTACATAGAATATCTCTACTTGGATGCTAAGCTTCCGGTTTTTTTCTCCCAAATTCCACTCCCAGAGGCCAAGGTGGACAACATTCTACCACAAGGTCATGCAGTGAGATTGAACTTGAAAATCATAGGGTTTCAAATCAACCTCCTTCACCCCTCAGCCAATGTACAAAAATATAGTGGTCAAATACTGGTCTTGTATGGTTTATGACAGCAGTTAACTGACTAATGTGGGTTGAATTGACCTGCAAATTCAAATATTTACATAAGTTGCTACCTCAGAGAATTATATATATATATGTTATAATTTAGAATAAACAGTAAGTTGTCATTATAGTACTTGGAGTTTTGAATGTCAGAGTGAAGAGTTAGGATGCAATTAATAGCCCATGAAAATGCATCGTAGCTCTTCACTCCAACATTCGAAACTCTTGCTGCCTGGCTGGTCCCCATACCGGTGGCACGTAAAAAGCACCATTCAAGCAAGGTTGATGCCAGTGCTGGCTGACTAGACCAGTGACAGCGGTATGTAAAAAGCACCATTCAAGTGTGGTTGATGCCAGTACAGCCTAACTGGCCCTCATGCTGGTGGCACGTAAAAAGCACCCACTACACACTCGGAGTGGTTGGCGTTAGGAAGGGCATCCAGCTGTAGAAACCTTGCTAGATCAGATTGGAGCCTGGTGCAGCCTTCTGGCTTGTCGGTCCTCAGTCAAACCGTCCAACCCATGCCAACATGGAAAGCAGACATTAAACGACAATGATGATGATATAGATATCAATATATATGTATATATTGATATCTATCAATATATATATATATATATATATATATATAGAGAGAGAGAGAGAGAGAGAGAGAGAGAGAGAGAGAGAGAGAGAGA
>NC_068998.1:381111-383841 GCF_001194135.2 Octopus bimaculoides | reverse complement strand
ACACACACACACACACACACACACACACACACACACTCACACATACATCACATCAATAGATTTGTGTCTGTCAGTTCAAATGTCAGTCATTTCCCGTCAGTTCTTGGCAAAGAAAGTGAAAGAAAGCTTTTTTTTTTCTTTTTTTTCTTTCCTGTGTTACAAACTTTTTGTCTGTTTCTTAGTCTTCTTATATTTCCATTGATTCACAAACAAAAGGATTATGAAGTGAGAATACAAGAGCACCAGACCATCTTTTAGGCAGTCATCTGTTCAGAGTGAGGTGTTGCTACTCTAATAATGCACACAGAACAAAGATCTAGTTCACTAAAATATCTACTGTAGTTGGATGATGATGTTCCTTGCTGCAAACAGGGGGAGCACTGTTATACTGCTGGATGTTTTTGTACCCTCTGAATGCAGCTAGGAGACTGATGACACTTACCAGACTGCTTGATTGCTTTATGTGAAGACAAAGTGGTACACCATTAGCCAAGAGGTTACAAAAGAATTCCTCGCACACACACACACACATTTGTTGACAGACAATAGCAGAAAGTAAAGATTTAGAACCCATTCTCAAAGAAATAGAAAAACAATTAATTATTTACTGATAATTTACAATAGCAGGTTTCACATTATTATTATTGTTGTTGTTGTTGTTGTTGTTCAGAGTTTCTTTACTGTACAGTCATCTGGTAAGTGCTGATGGTTTTAAAATTCCACAAATAGCAAACATAACAGAAATGGTAAAGGAATTGTCCATTAGTTTCAATGCTGATTACGTTCATGCTTCTCAGAATCCCAAACTCCACAAAAACATTAATTAGGGTCATTCACCAACACTACACAACAAACCAAGTCTTTTGACTTTTAAATGTAACTTGTTGAGCAATATTTTAGGGACATGCATGCATGCACAGCTTATGAAGAAGATTAAAGATTAAAATGACTCAGTTTAATTAACCCTGCTCAAGCTTTGTCTTCAGGAATTTAATTTAGTGACTTTAAAGTCACTAAATTAACTTCCAGGAATACACAGTCTTCTGTCTCACACTCATTGGAACCTTTCATGTTTCACTGGGATTGATCAATCAGTTTTAACACAGTTTATAGACAGGAAGAGAGGTCATTACATTAGCTATTTTAGTCTGTACATAACTATGTGCTTTTCATGCAAAGGACGGCCCTGGAAATTTTCCTGTAGTTATTGTTTGAATGAAACTAAACCAGGTGGGAGAGGAGAGGCTAAGGTGTCTATAAGAGGATTTGAACTGAAGAATAGAAACTAACAAATGATTTATTAATTAAAGAGTTTCACCCTACAATAATGAGCTTCACCCATTCTCCATTTCACACCTCAACATTCATCTAAATAGATTGAACAAGCATGAGTTAAGTAACTTGGCTAAGGACACAGCCATTAGCAAAGACCACCAATTAATCCAGTTTCAACTTAGAGAAACAAGTGATACTGTAATTAGAGACAAGTGCCTTTAATTATAGTGTGGTTTTAATGAGAGAGGGAGAGGGATGAAGAGAGAGTGGAAGAGAGAGGGGGGAAGGAGGGAGGAAGGCTGAGAGAGAAGGAATGGAAGGAAGGGAGGAAGATAGAAGGATAACGAGGTGTTTGTGATTGTATGAAATAGATTAAGTCTCTGTATGATGGCCACTCCACCACACCCAACCCTACCTCCTCACCACCAGACACCCCCTTCTTTACCATCCATCTACCCCCCACCCACATAACAGTTATTATCAGTTATATAATCCCAGACCATCAAAAAGACCAATACCATTTATTGTCTCGTCATTATCTAATTTACAGGATGACTTCATTAAGGAGTGGGTGTCTACAGGTGTTTAGCTAATCCTCACTTAATCCCCAGTAAATCACTAATCCAACAATATATGGATTTCAATTATTCTGGATTTGAAATGGTCAAACAGGATAAAGATGTTTTCTACTTCGTGTAAAAGGTTGTTGTTGTTGTTGTTGTAATTTAGCCCCAGGTCAGTCACTGTCGAGTAGTCAGTCCAACCATGTCACCTTATCTTTCTCTCAGGTGTTGTGTAATTTACAACCACATGATTCAGCGAATATACTCTTGTGGTTGTTATTTCTAGCAGACAGATCAGTCATACAGTGGCTCCCTTGTTGTGTATGCGTGATGTCACAGGCTAATGAGAGACAGAGACTCTAATGGGGAAGCTTTAGGAAGGAGAAAGAGAGAGTGAGAGAGAGAGAGAGAGAGAGAGTGAGTGAAAGGTGTTGTGGAAAGGTGACAGTGTGGTTATTGGGTTATGAGGTGTGGGTCAGTAATGGCTTCTACTGCAGAGCATTACTGTTGAGGGAGAATGAGAAAGAGTTGATGAAGTAAAATTGTGGGGCAAGAGGAAAATAGAGGGGTTAAGCAGACCTGGAGAAAAAAAAAAGGAAAAAGAAAACATTAAAATATTACTAATGGCCGCGGTGAAAGCCATAAGATATAATGGAATAAATAGATTGACGTTTAAAAGTCAGCTTTATTCCTTCCCATCAAAGCAAAACAATTTTTTCGTGCTTTGAAATATTAGAGTTGGAATTTTCAAGGGAGGAAACTACTAAACAGTACCCTCCCTTGGATAAATAAGCGGGAAATGTCTCCGTTTTGATTTGATTCTCTGATAAAATTAAAACGGAATGGAATTTTCACCTCACTTGCGACTTCTTCGTTTTAGCTCTAACAAAAA
>NC_068998.1:379699-380541 GCF_001194135.2 Octopus bimaculoides | reverse complement strand
AATAAAATTAGTGCCGTTGTTTGTCAACAACTACTCGTGTTACTCTTATTTATGACATCGTTCGTGCGTTTGTACTGGTTTTAGGGTTAGGGTTCGGGTTTTAGAGTTAGGGTTAGTTTTAGGATTACGGTTAGGGTTATGATTATTTTTGCCATAACCTTAACTCTAACCCTATAACTCATAACCCCAACCCCCAACCCCGAACCCTAAAACTCCAACCCTAACTAGGTAATAATGATATAATTAAACAGGGAATAACACACTTGACACCGAACAGCAGTAACTGTATTCAGCTGAATAGACGTCAGTGATTGGTTGAAATTACAGAAATACGACAACTTTAACATGAAATAACTTGCGATGTACAAAATTTTGTTAAGAAGGTTAAGAGAAGAAGTTGTCTTATATGACACATTCCACCAGTGTCCCAAGTTTGAAAGTGTTTCGTTAAGAAAACAAATGTTGCCCGTCAAACCCCAAAGATCCTAATTCCTCCTCCGAGCTGCCCTTGTGGCAAAAATTTGAAATAATCATTATTATTATTGTTGATGTTGTTGTTCTTGTTACTATTTGGCAGATATGGGATCTTTTTTAAAACGGGGGCCACATTTTTCATTAACGAAACACTTTGAAACTTGGAACACTGGTAGAATGTGTTATATAAAACATCTTTTTCTCTTAGTCTTCTTTAAAAAAAAGAAATCCCTAAGTTACTCCATGTTAAAGTTGTCGTATTTCTGTAATTTCAACCAATCACTGACGTCCATTCAGCCGATATACATTAAGTGCCGACTACATAAATAAACGATTCTGAAACAATTCTATCGGTGATAGGGTTAGGG
>NC_068998.1:376357-379689 GCF_001194135.2 Octopus bimaculoides | reverse complement strand
AAAATATTTTTCTGTTCTATAACACAAAATAGATAAGTATACGAAGTTTGAAAGTCTTTCGGTACCAAAAACATCTACGTAAAACATTAATGAAAAATGTGGCCCCCGTTTTAAAAAAGATCCCAGACATGTTAGTTATTCAAATGACACGCACACACCGTTACATTCACTTTCGTCCTATTAATAATAATGTAGAGAAATTAGAGGAAATGAGTGTGAGGGGGTTAAACGGTTGACGGAACAGTTTTAGTAAAGTCTCCAATGAATTTGCTAAACAAATACAACTTTAAAACATTTTTACCCTCGTTCCATCGTATATCAGCAGAAGAAACATGGCACTCATGGCGGCACTTTAATACTTTTCGTTAGCATAACCACTAATAAATTCCATGGCATTACACACATCACACAAGCATCATTACAGCTGGCGCCGACATTAAACATTAGTCTCTCGGGGTTGTAATATGGAGTTATCTCCCTTTACTCAACTAAACCATTGATTCGTTTGTCTAGTTTAAACACGTGCGCGGCTGTGTGTGTGTGTGTGCGCGCGCGGTGTCTATACGTGTCTGCGTGTGTGTGTGTGTTTGTGTGCAGAAATCACTTCTGTTGGTGGGAAAAGAACATCTCGAGTTTTGGCTGTACTAAAAGCAATGAATGATAGACACCACATCTTATCTCAACAACATTACCAGTTCTGTTTTAAATAAATGTTTGCAACTGCTTACACACACACACACACAAAGAGGCGCCACAGCTACAACGCTCACCACTCCTACCACAGCCTTTACAACTCTCTCTTCTTTTTTTCTCATTGACTCAGACACCTGTATAGCAATAACTAGCAGGAGGAGCACTGTGTATTTGACAAGTGTTTCACTTAGTATCAGATTCAAATCCTGGCATGGAGACATAAAGTGAGATTAAGCGGGGTGTGGGGATTAAAGTTCAGTTGGAATGGTCAGTCAGGGAGTATGGGGTAGATGAGACATCTGGTATCATGTAATATGATGCATTAGATTCAGAATAAAGTTGGACTGGATTAACAGGAGTGACTGATGAATAAAATCAGTCAAGTAGATACTGACCAAATATATCATCATCATCATCATCATCATCATTTCCCCCACACCCACCTCCCAGCATTGTGGACAGCGTAATTGTTAAAATCAACTCACTGTGACACTACTAGACAGCTGTTACACTGTAACACTACTCTGTTACATCTGGCCTTGACATGTTGTCATCTCTGAGGCTGGATCCAGAGACAGTTTCAAAGATCTACAGATATCACTGACATCAGACAAACAACATTTTGCAGCCCTCAATTCTGTTCCATGAAAATTTCTGGACAAAAGATATTCAATAAACAACAACAACAGCAACCTTTAAACTACTGAGGACAGAGTGAAATTTGGAGATCTGCCTGATCCCCACATCATAGAACAAACGCACACATGTTTGTATGTAAACGTTGCGTGTGAATATGTGCACTAAAACATTAATATGAAAACACCATTCACACACACACACACTTAAGAAGTGGTTGATAGCTCCTGCTATCTTCTGGGCAACTAAGTTAGCAGAGGAGGAAAATGTTCTGAAAGTGCAGTTGCTAGAATAAGTATGGGCAAGGCAAAGTTCAGGGAGCTACTACCTTTGTTGGTAACAGAGTGAAAGGTTGATTGTATGATGCCTGTGTATGAACAGCTATGCTACATCACAGTGAATCGTGGGCTAAGACTGCAGGGGACATGTGAAGGCTTGGAAGAAATGAAGCCAGCATGCTCCACTGGATGTGTGATGCTAGTGTGGATATATGACAATGCTTTAAGAGAAAAAAATGTGTGTAAGAGGCATCAGATGTAGTGCAGAAGAGAGAAAACTGTGCTAATATGAACATGTGGTGCATATGGATGAGAGGAGTCATATCAAGAAGTGCCAGTCTCTAATTGTGGAGGGAACCTGTGGAAGTGGGATGAAATGGTGAGAAACAATCTTTGGATGCTGAGTCTCACAGAGGAGATGACAACAGGCTGAGACTTCTGGCAATTCACTGTACTTGAGAAGGCATGCCAAACTAAGTATAATTGTGACAGGCCATGCCCTCTACCCCTTGCAGTCTGTCCACAATGAAAACTTCTCCACAACCCATCTCCCCACTACCCTCCCTCAACCCATCATCAACTGCATGTCCCTCCTTCCAATGATGCCTATCTGCACACTCACATATCTACCAGACCCCACTCATCATCAATTGCTAGGCTCACCTCCTCTCCTCCATCTTCAAACAGCTCCCTTCAAATTCTTATGAAATATCCACCTCTCTCCCCTCCCTACCACTTATACTCTCCTTCCCACTGCTACATGTGGGTTGGTCCCAATGCATCTCTAACACCACCTCTCTCTCTCTCTCTCTCTCTCTCTCTCTCTCTCTCTCTCTCTCACCCTCTAACTGTCCTCTGTCTTCCTCTCTAATTCTATCTCCTTCCTTTTCTTACAGAGATAGTCAAGAATCTCCTCTATTCTAACACACCTGTCTCTTTCTCCTCTCACCTGGCACACAACCACTTCCCTCAGTTTTTCTCTCTCTCTCTAAGCTGAGAGGGGGTTTCATTGCACTTGGTTACTTGGTGACCCTGCTGGTGCTGGTGCCATGTAAAAAGCACCAGTGCCAGTGTCACATAGAAACAACCACCCAGCTGACACTCTCTTAAGTGGTTGGCATTAAGAAGGGCATCCAGCCACAGGAACCATGCCAAAGCACACAATGGAGCCTTCTACAGCTCTCCAGCCTTGTCACCTCCTGTCAACCCGTCCAACCCATGCCAGCATCATCATGATATATCTATATAATACAAAAAATATATATGCATGTATACACACATATATGTATATACTTTCATCTACATGTGTAGATAGATGCATATCAGGGTACAGGACGTTAGAACAATGAACTACATATACATATACACAATTATACTGCACACACACACACACACACACTGAAGTGGGAGCTCACAAGTAAGTTGACCTACAAGAAACAATGACTAAATGCCACTCAAATTACATAGTTCTCTCTTGAGAAATGAAGGACACATCAGATAATGTCCAGTTAAATACATTAAGTCTAAATAAAATTACTATGATGACAGTTTATCATTGATTCTAGTTCAGCTGTATCAGGGATAACTTGGGATTAACAACAACAAGGCATACACGTATTTACATAACCATATACACACAAAAAACATCTACATCAACATACACATACATGTATATCTCTCTCTCTCTCTCTCTCTCTCTCTCTATATATATATATATATATATAT
>NC_068998.1:375544-376243 GCF_001194135.2 Octopus bimaculoides | reverse complement strand
TTTGTTAATGTTATTTCTACAGATATTCTATAGAAATTAGTCATCAGTGATTTTTTGCTATAGATCAAACATGAAAAATAGGTAATGGGTGCATATGCCATATTTCAGGGGTTTTTGACCTTTCATCAGCTCCCATCTGACCTGTTAATCACCCTTAATCACATTGTTTAAATAGCCACCACACATAGCAGTGTATAGTTATTGGATCTACCAATTTACATATTAAATGCATTCCTGGAAGTTGGTACATAAACATTAACGATTCGTAGACACGTGGTATTTCGCCATGCAACCATTATAGATCATAAAGTATATTAAATGTTTTTATAAGTCAATACCACGTTCTACTGTGTGTTCAAGGATAATAAATGGATTAGATTGGTGCTGCTGAAGGGGACCCCCCCCCCAAATATGGCATATATGTCCATTACCCATTTTTCATCTTTGATCTCATTGTTTGTTTACATCTGACGTCTCGATACGAAACGTTGTAGCAAACAATCAGTGGTGGTTTATAGAGTTCTATGGAATATTCTGCAGAAATAACCTAAACAAAGTAATGCAACACAAAATAGGCGATGTGGTTTTGACTTAGAAAAACATTTGATATACTTTATAGTATATAATGGTTGCATAACGAAATACCAATGTACCAACAAGTCATTAATATATATATATATATATATATATATATATATA
>NC_068998.1:369144-372627 GCF_001194135.2 Octopus bimaculoides | reverse complement strand
GAAGAAGAGAGAGAGAGACGAGACTTGAAATTTACAAAATTTTTAACTAAATTTATAATTGCCATACCATCATCATCATCATCATCTGCTAACGTCCATCTCCCAGGCCAGTACAGGTCAAGCCTCTCTCACACATACAAACATTCAGACTCCAAACAACTATTCGGTGAACACCCAAAAGACGAACAAACTCAGAATATTATTACACTTGCAGAGTTAATAATTGCCATGGAGTCTGTGAAATTGCTTCTTGCATCTTTTCCTGTTCAGTGGAATAACATTTATGAAAATGAAGAGAAGACAATTAAGGGATAGCTACAAAAAGAAAGCTGGTTCGTTATTAAGTAGATGAAATGAAGGCATGTGAATGATTTAAGACAATACGTGACCAGCTGGAAGAGTAAAATATATGGAAGTCGAAAAGTCTATTAAGAAGAAAAGGCAAGTTTGTTGATATAAAGCCTGACTAGAAGAGAGAACAATTACAGCATTATATAACATTAATATGGTGAACTAATTGAAACAATCAGAAGATAGTTTCTGGGAAATATTGGATCATGAGATAAGAACATGATTTGTAGCCTTCATCAGGATCAATTGGGGGACGGGGGTGGGCGGTTAGTTGGTGTTTGGATTTTTACAAGAATACTTTATTGTAAAATGGTGAAAACATAGATAAACAGCAATTATTTGATGAATATAAATTTGTATTTAAACTAATTCGATAATAGTTTCTAGAGAGAAAATTAGAGTTAACGAACAAAGACATTTTCTATAAAAATACAAGATCAATGACATATATTCCAATCAATAGTTAATTAGGTATATTGAATATTAACGATCTGGTTCCTCTATCGCAATAAATTGAATTCCTAAGTAAAAAGAAACAAAAATAGACATTAACAAAAAGACACACAAAAAATGGATCCTAAACTAATTAATGTGTGTCGAATGAAATTGTAGCAGTAACCTAAATAATTTAATTAATTTAGAAAGGTTAAGAATAAGGTTATTTCATTATGGAAAGGTGTTCAATTTTAATCCTGTTCAACTGTTTTATTCAAATTATAAAATTCTACAATACAACATATCATCTCTTAAGAAAGACCTCAACCTATATCAAAGAATCAGTTGTCTTTCATAGTGAAAATCACTTCAAGAACAAACAATTAACCAGGGGGTGGGGGGTATCAACAGAAAATAAGCAAAAAAGAAAAAATAGAGAAAAAAAATCCTATAGTTTGACAGAGATGGTAACCCAAAGATGTGTTTGAAGATGTTGAAATGTTGTTGCAGATATGAAGAAAAGAAAACCAAGATTATTTCTTTATAACGAGTGCAATGATAAAATAGCTGGAACAGCAGAAGGATTGAGGAACTGAAGAATATTCACCGAGAAAACCAGTCAAACTAATTCTATAAAGTATTTTAGTGGAGAATTGTGGTACAACAGACATGGTGTAATGTTAGTAGCAGTATAACTTTGTCCTGAGCATCACATATCAAACAAAATATTAATTAAAACAGTGGGGTTAATTACTAGATAATTTCATTAATTATTTCTCCCTTCAATCACAAGTTGTCCCAACAGAAAGGTTCAAACTCAAACAGATCAGACACAGCATTCAGGAGACAAAACTTGTGTCAGTGGTTGCTCAACCCCCCTCGATGTTATGGTGAGAATGAGTAACATTATAATGGTGGTGGTGGGGTTAGTAGAAGCAGAGAAGAGAGTGTTCAATATTAAGTTAAAAGAGTAAACAAACATTTCAAGCTGTGAAACTCCCAGAAAAAACACTCCTCAGAGTTTGTCACATGACAGAGTTGAATTAAAACAGAAAACTCCTCTCCTTACATGACAACATCACACATCCAGAGAGTAACATCAAGTGTACTCCTGAGAGGAAAATAAGAAAGTTCCATTTGTTTAATGTCTTCATCTAATACACCACACAAACACACTGGTTAATCTGTTAATCTACTAACCTTAATCCATGGATGATTGAGGGCTTCTTCAATAGTAATTCTTTTCTCTGGATCAACTTCCAGCATTTTCTTCACGAGGTCTTTGGCAGATTCCGAAATGAAATCCCATTGTTTTGCCCGCATCTACAACAGAGGAAGAACGGTCAGAAAACGGGGAGAAACTGCACATGTTTGATATGGAAATGAGTCTGAAGAGGATCAGCACAACACACATCTTTAGATAATGCCTACAGAGGGATAACAATAAAAGAGCAACATTTCAATGGCAGTAAAGATGAGTAGAGGAGGAGTTGAAGAGGAAGATGCAGTGGTGTTAAAGGCGTGGAAAAAACTATTTAGTATGGTTCTAGGAGTGAAACAGAGTGGAGGTGAGGAAAGAAGGTAAAAAAGGGTTGAATTGAGGTTTTGACGAAGCTGGGGGTTTGGAAAGAGCATCATAGTTACAGAATTAGAGAGCAGAGAAGAAGACAGAACTGCTTAAATGGCTTCTTTCAGTCAAATATACTTCCTCTCTTAAATAATTAATCATCACTATGTTAATTGTATTTAATCAGAGAGAAATAATAGTAAAGACAGACTTTCACATCTGTGACTCTTTAGACACAATAAAGCCTTATCCACTACATCTCCCCCCCCCCTCCCAATCATAGCAAGTAACAAAATCTGTTCTTAGATACAAATATTGTCAAATGTAACAATGGTCAGATAAATGTTTCAACAGGTCTTGTGCGACAAATAATGGAAGTTGAGATGATATATTTTTGGGGGACAAGCCATGGCACAATGAAATATTTGGGGGGACGAGTTGTGGCACATCAACTGCTTCACAACTGGTTTCAACTTTATTTGTCAGTCATAAATATTCAATGTTTTTACGTATTGAACAGTTTTGTAATAATGTTGGTTAGTGTTCAATAAAACTGATAGATTTTTACTCACTTCCATATATTGTCAGCTAGCCCCTATTGTACACACACACACACACACACGCCTTAATCCCATCCCTAACACTACTGTAGCCCCCCTCCATACACCGTAATCCTCATGATATATTGCTGTAGGAAGATATTTGCAGACCAAAGATTTTTGTGTGTGTCTCTGTACTTATGCTTAAACATGGGTGTATAAGAGTGAGGCCATACTTATATCCATCTGCATGTGTGTATGTGTAACAGCATGATTATTATTACAGGCCTGTGAACGTGAGTGTGTGTGTGTGTATAGCCATGTGTGTGTGTGTTTGTGAGGTGCTGGATCTATGTCCAGACTTTACACCACCAAATGAGATATAAAAACTGTATTTCTCCAGTTCTGATCAATCAACATTAAAATATGATGGAATATAAAAAAACCTAAACCAAAAAGGAAGAATGAATCAAGAAGGGAGAGAAACACAATGGCAACAATAGGAACCTAATTTCAAAGACAACTTCAAAGTGGAACCGGGCAGATTGTAAATACGAGATGACACTGGAAAGTTGCAACTGAAGGAGGTGG
>NC_068998.1:354533-368612 GCF_001194135.2 Octopus bimaculoides | reverse complement strand
ATATATATATATATATATATATATATATATATATATATATATACACACACACACACACACACGTTTATGCATATGTGTATATATATATTTATATATAATTTACAGATATACATATATGCATGTATGTATATGTACATGTGTCTACACCCACACATTATCTGTGTGTGGCTGTGTGTATTATATACCAATATAGATATATTACATCATGCCTTCTAAATAAAGTTTTTCAGCCACCATACAAGTGATGATTGCAAAAATCCACAAAATCCTGGTATTTTCTGGACCACACAAAGTTATATAAAGTATTGACGGATCAGTGGCCCTGTGGCCCACAAAATGGAAACATCAAAGCCTTGTCAATGAATGCGGTGGATGCAAAAAGGAAAGAGCTACAACCACGGATGTGTGTGCGGCGTGTGGGAGGGGGTGCCCATCGGTTTGTTTGTATTTGTGTCCTGTGAAAGTTGTTAGGTGAGAACAGTGCCATTATGCAGATTTGAAGATGGAGCAGTGGGGAATAAGAGATCCCTTGCTTGGAAAACCTGGAAAGGATTAGTGGTGAGAAGGGCATCAGGCTGAAAACAAGGGCTTAAATAATGTATTTGTCTAATCCATGCTAACATGAGAAAAGGGATATAACATGAACAAATGAATATCAGAACTAAAAAACTGCCTCAATCATTTTCTCTGCTGTATATCATATACATACATTATATATACATATGCATATATATACATATGTACATACACACACGCACACAGACATACATATCTATATACAACCATATATAATGTATGGATGTCTTTATGCATATGTGTGTGTGTGTGTGTGTGTGTGTGTGTATTCATATACATACATACATACATATATATATATACTACCATATATGATATGTATGGATATGTTTATGCATATAGGTGTTTGTGCATAAACACACACACACACACACACACTCTCTCACACAACTGGTGCTCCCACCACATCGACTGCCACCGCTGCCACCAAAAATTTTGCATATCTTAACTGTTCCACTTCCAGAATGAAAACCTTAAATTTTCAAAATTATCAATCAAACATTTATTTATATATGTAATTGTACCAAAAGATATAAACATCTATCTATAAACTCTGCATGTAAATGTGTGTGTGTGTGTGTGTGTGTGTGCCAACAGACGCATATATAAAGATTTATACATAACCCCCTGATATAATCTGGACAGATCTGTAACAACCATCTTCTCTGGTTGTTAATCACATCTAAGACTTATCTTGATCATATCCTTTATGACTTGCCTTACTTTCATGAGACACTCTGCATTCTATTTTACCAATAATCAACCAGCACCCACAGAACATTGGTTTGTTTTGTTTGTTTTTTTTTTATTTCCAGAGTATTCTAAAGAAACTGTTTTCTTTTTATTCTCTTTGCCAGTGATATTTATTGTCAATCAATTATAAGAAAGTAAAGAAAAAAAAAGAGAGAGAACACGGTAAGATTTATAGCACTCGTATTGTTTTTTTTAGGGTTTTCTTTAAAATACTTTTACATTGATCAGTTGATATTGTTATTGTTTTTTTTTTCTTTTTTGGTTTTACCTTTCTGTGAATGAGCAGCAGGAGATAGACAAGATGAACATGCAACATGTAGCTAGGAACAGGCCATACATGAAGAATCTGTAACATTGCCAACATTTTTATCAAACTAGACATTTTGTATTAATGAGAAAATCTTTCAAAGAAACTGCCAAATGTGCTTATAAAAAGGTAACAAACAGATGGACTCATCGTATTAATTTACCGATTCTTTGAGTTGGTTCCTGCATTAGCTGTGTGTGTGTGTGTGTGTGTGTGAGTGTAACGTTTTGGAATAAGTCCCAATTTGGGAGAGAACATTTTATTGTGCAAATGTTGTTGTTTTTTTTTTCATTTATTTATTTCCTTATATATTTCTGTTTTCCGTCACTTTCCTCTCCATCACATTTCACTCCCATTTACACTCAGATCTCTTTTAAATATTCTCAAATATATTCACTGATAACATTGTCTGAGATAAACAAGCACCAGGTGGCCTGCTTTGGATCCATTCTAAATAGATTCAGCTTCAACTGAAACAATAGGGAAATTTACCGTTTTATCATTCAATGCTTAATAGAATAAATACCAGTTATGAAAGTGGGGTAGATTCAGTCAACTTTACCCTTACCATCCATTACTCTGCTGCTTCCATCAGACATCAATATGTAGAGAATGGTAAGAATGATGAAGATGGTTGGTGGAGTAGCATTGTTGTGGAAGGATAAATACTGAGTAGATTTTTGGTTCAAATTGAACTCTGTCATGTCTAATGACACTATACCACACACACACACACACACACACACACACACACACACACACACATTTTGCCTCTGTTTTCCAAGTTTGAATGAGACGAATGGGTTATCACGGCTCAAGTAAGTCAGTTCTTATTCAAAGTTCCTCTCCTGGATGGGTCGGGAGACTACATGTCACATGTGCATACAATTTTGGGGGCTGGTTTCTCTGGCTGGAGACCTTTCACTTCACTAACCACTTTCATTTCTGAAACGTGCGCATGAGTATGTGCGTGTATGCGTGCAGGTGTGTGGGGGGGGGTGCATAGATGCATACATTGCATGCATGCATGTGTGTGAGCATATATCTACGTATAATTTCATAAGACTCTGTTTAATTTTTGTGGTCTGGATTTATCATTTCTCTTCAGTAAAGAGAAAAAAGTAGAAAAAAAACCCAAAATGAATGAAAGAGAATCATAATTACATGATATTTTCCTTTGATAATCATCTTCTGCAACCTTTCTTTCGTTCCATAAAACGGTGGGTAACCTGCCAGTAAAATGAACAGCATCAAACCACATCCCCACACATCCACTGGCTTCCCATATTCTTCGTTTTTTACAACTTCTGGTGCCATATAGTGAGATGTGCCAATGCGACCTTCCAAGAAAAAAAAAAAAAAGAAAGGAAAAACAATATTAATGATTATTTTATTAAGTTTAAAACATTAAATTTATTAAAAAGAAAATGATCTTTCATTGCTTGAAATGACAAGAAAAATGTAGAAATGTTTTTGAAAGTAAAAACTTTGTGGTCCCTTGTTCAGTAAAACATCAACAGTGGCACACATTGTGACAGAATGTCCCAAGTTGGCCCAGGAAGAACATAAGCAATGGAGGTACGACCAGGTTGGAAAAGCCTTACACTGGAAACTGTGCCAGAAATGAGGATTTGAAGTTGGAACCACATAATACAAGCACCGAGCTGAAAGAATACCGGAGCGGAAGAAATGGAAGACTTTTGTGGAACTTTCTTATTCAAACGGACAAGAAGTTTGGAAATAATAAACCAGACATATACACATACACACGCGCACACATGCACATACACACACACACACACGTATGTATGTCTTTGCATATATAACCCTTTCTTTTTTGCTATTCTCTCAATCCTGATACTTTCTCCTCTCCCTCCCTCTGTACTGCATATATCATGCACCCAAGCACTTATGGTGCATGTGAGTTTGCACACGTGTGTGTGTGTGTGTGTGTGTGTAACCACCTCTCTTTTAGTTATTCTCTCCTCCCCCACCCCAACAGTTCTGGTTTCTAATCATCTCTGCCTCACTTGTTTCAGATCAATGACATAACAAATAAAAACATAAAATAAAATTTTAAAGATTTCAGTCGATTATTTTCAAGAAAATCTCTTCATTTTAAAAATAGAACAGAAAAAGATCTCAGACAGAATATTTCTACAAATTTATGTTTAATCACATGATTGTTTTATATATTACTACATTAAAATAATATTATTACTACCTTAAAATAAATTTCACGTTCGTTATAAATTAATAGTAATTCATTTCTTTAAAATTTCTTCATCAAAAATGAATATTTAACAAAAAAGTTCAATACTTGATAAAAAAAAGTTGAATATTTTTTTTTTATAAAAGAATCATTTCTGTTTCCAATATTTTTATTGTATAAAAAAAAGCAAAACTTTTTAACAAGCTTCAAAAACATTGAAGTGTGAAAGTTACCTGAATGTTGATGAATTATAAAACATTTCTGCAATGATGTAAGATGTTGAAATAAGAAATAAGACACTTCTGCTATGACGTAGATGTTGTACTCAGTGTAAGCTTTGGACACAGAAGAGTAGTGATATCATAGGAAGGTTAACAGACAAAAATAGTCTGTGTGTGTGTGTGTGTGGCAAATATATGGGTAGAACAAGCACTAAAAATATGCAGAGAAGAGACTTGCTCAAGGGCTCAGGAGGATCATTAGAAGTAGTTGATAGTCTCTGCTACCTAACTGACCAAGTTAGCAATGCAGGAAGATGTTCTGAAAGCATAGTTGCTAGAATACAAAGGGGCTGAGCAAAGTTCAGAGAGCTACTACTTTGTTGGTAACTAAGGGCCTCTCCCTCAGAGTGAAAAGCAGATTGTATGATGCCTGTGTATGTACAGCTGTGCTGCATGGCAAGGGGACATGGCAAGGGGACATGGCAAGGGGACATGGGCTCTGACTGCAGAGGACTTGTGAAAGCTTGAAAGAAACGAAAGCAGCATGCTCCAATGGATGGGCAATGTCAGTGTGCACACACAACAATGCATAAATTAGTTAAGAGGAAAAGTGGTTATAAGAAGCATCAGATGTTGTGTGCAAGAGAGAAGACTGCGCTGGTTGGGTCATAAGATGTGTATGGATGAAGGGAGCAGGGCTCTAATTGAGAAAGAAACCTGTGGAAGGGGTATCCCCCAGGAATATGTGGGATGGAGGATGGAGTGGTGAGAAAGGATCTTCAGACACCGGGTCTCACTGAGGAGTTGACAAGGGAGCTGGACTTGATAAGACATCAAACTGTCTTCCATCGACCTAGGCATGTCTTTTATGGTCGTGCTCCCTATTCCAGACGAGAGGTCTTTGTCTTGCAGGTACTGGCACCATGTAAAAGGCACTCATGCCAGTACTGTGGCAAATGCAACGGTGCCAGTAGCACATAATAAGCACAAGGCACACTCTGATAAGTGGTTGGCATTAGGAAGAGCATCCAACCATAGAAACCATACCGAAACAGACAGTTGGAGTCTGGACAGCTCCTGTCAAACTGTCTAACCCATGCCAGCATAAAAAGCAGACGTTAAATGATGATGATGATAATGATGATGGATTATAAGTCAGATCATAGAAGTGAGATAAGATAAGAAGAATTGCTGGGAAAATCAATAAAGCTAGTGATCATCTATAATCAATCAGCTTAGAAATCAATACTGAGAAACTAATTTTTTTGTTTCTTTTTTTATTTCTTCAGTAATGAAAGTGCAGTAAATAAACCTGTATTTGTCATCTCACGCCACACAAAAGATTCACCTTCCTTTCATTGTAGTTCGAACAGAGAATTACAAGAGTTTGATCAAAGAACTGCTTGGTTGAATGTTTGGTCGACGGAATTGATCAATGATAGTTTTTATTATCAGAAAATTAGCATTTTAGATATATCTGTGTGTGGGGGGGGGGATGGATAGATAGAGATAGATAGATAGTGATAGATAGATAAATAGATAGATATGTGTATGTACAAGGCATGCCATCTTCTATGATAATGCTACAATGGAAACCACTGCATTTTCTTAACAGGTGAATGGTGCACAAGACCCCATCCTCTCCATTATTGGTGCCTTAAAAATATACCCAGTCCCCAGAACAGAGAAATGAGCAGAGGAAGAATAAAGTTGTGAAGTTCCCTTTAATTCTGTTTCTCTGAAGATTATTGAAACCTCCTTTGGTGTTGGAGTCGTTAAAAAAAGCAGCCAATACAGTTTGTAAAATGGTTGGAGACAGGAAGGGAAGGCAGCCACGGAAAGCAAAGGAAATGGTTGAGAATCAGTGTTTAGGAGTAAATAAATCCATCTAAGAATTGATGACAACCCATGATGAGCCACTGAACTCATCCTTTTCAGGGAAAACAGACATTAAATATGATGGTGTGCATGTGTGGGTGTATGTGAGTCAAGGGTGCATGCATGTGATGGCATGTATGCATATCTGTGCTATGTCCATATGTGTGTGACAAGGTGAATGTGTGATGTGCATGTAAACATGAACGCATGTGTATATATATATGTGTATATATAAATACACGTTCATGTTTCAAGGATGCAATTCTGCACCAGTGTGCATGCAAGCTTTCCTCTGAGAGTGTGTGTGTGTGTGTGTGTGTGTATGTGAAACGAACACAAGAAGGAATGTATTTATAGACATGACAGTTCCCATATTGAAGCAGCAGGTATTGATTAATTCAAAAATCACTGCAATATGCTGACATTTTAATCACGTAAGGAATCCAAAACAACAACAACAACAATAATAATAAACAATTTTAAAATAAAAAATAAAACACATTTGCTGTATTTAAGTGAAGAAATGATGACAAATAACACAGAACAGGATTACAGAAACACACACAAACACATACCTATATTCACACACAGACACACAAACACACATGCACATACACACAAGCTCGCACACACACACACACACACATAGACACCTACCCGTGTATATATGAATGTGAGAAAAGGTTTTAGAAATCTTTGATGTAAGCACAAATGATCAATAATTTTATTTCAAGTCAGCCAGAAATCACAAAACAAAGAAAAAAAGGTGAAGAAAGTCAACCGAATCTCATTCTTTCTCCTCCTCTTCTGCTTCGTATTTTTGGGTTGTACCTCTTCATAAATGATTGACAAGTATGAACACGACAGTTAGGTTGGGATGATATAAGAAGTCTATGGAATATAATGGCAGCAGCAGCAGCAGTAGTAGGAGGAGGAGGAGGAGGAGGAGGACTCCAGAAAACTTATATGTGAAATAGTTAACTTTTAAAAAATTTATTCATGTCACAGCAAGCACCAGTATGCATATATGCGAGTGCGTACATAAATATATGTACGCACATACATACACACACACACACACAGTGGATGTCCACTTGTGTGTTCTGACTTACGTAGGCATTGTCCACCTGTCAAGTTAGTCATAAAGTACTTCCAACATGTTCGTTCTGTACAAATCCTTCTCACATCACCCCCCATTACCATAGAATTTTTAGAAAATGGTTTTTAAACGAAGGAAACAGTAAGTCAGTCATGGTCACATAGAGTTGTGAAACGTCTAATATGGCTTGACCAGCACTTCATTGCCCTGTGACAGTTGACAAAGGGTGACATTAGCATGTTGTATCATCATCATCATCACAGAGAGCATTGATGATACAAAATGTTAGCTGTACCTACCCATGGTACCTATTTAAAGTTAGGTCATTCAAAAGGTGAGTGTCTTGGAGAAGAACTCAATACTGGTGGGAAGACAAATTGTTAATGCTTTAACTTCATTATTGATAACTTAGTAACTGGGACATATCTACCCCCCAGTATCTACCCCCAGTATCTACCCCCAGTATCTACCCCCAGTATCTACCCCCAGTATCTACCCCCAGTATCTACCCCCAGTACATGACTGCTTTTATATTTATTGATTACTAATAGAATATTACAATTGGCTGTAGATAATGCTTAAAGAAATATTAAGTCTCGTTCCTAAAAGCTGGGAGTTCAAATCCCACAATTAACACCCCTCCAGCATCAATAAAGTCCCAGTCTAGTATTGATACAACCCCACCTTCCCACTCTCCTATGCTCTACCAATATTGTGGTTGCGTATCTCTGAGAGAAATCTCTGTTATATCAAGTTTGAGACTTTACTGTTTTTTGTCTGGTTGTTCTGAATTTGCAATCTATTCTTGTTCCCCAATAACAATAAATTCAGAAATTGTGTTCCACTCCTTCCATTTCTACCAAATTCCTTGTATTTCATTAAATTTTCAATCCAACAATTTATTGTAATCCACAGTTTACAGTCATCATTTTATATTTTTCCCCAGACAGTGTTACACAAGACCAAACCAGCGTTTCATAAGAATTTCCCCTTTAATTATGTAACATAATTTATACAGTAACGACATGTTTTATATGGTAATGACATTGTTTTATATAGTAACAATATTGTATTATATCGTAACAACATATTTTATACAGGTAGAAATACAGTATTTTAACAGGTTCTTACCTGCAGAAACCTTGCCAGTCTCATCCATTTGAATTGCTACACCAAATCCTCCAATTTTGATAGGGGCCGAATTCTCTCGAGTCGATAACAAAATACAATGTGGTTTGAGATCTCGATGGATGATGTCATTGGTGTGACAATACCTTAAAGCTTCCAACATTTGGCGCATATAATGACTGAAATTAGAGAATGGAATAATAACTGTGTATACGCATATCAAATAAATGCACAGACACACACACACACACACACACACACACACACACACACACACACACACACATTATAAATGTATGTTGAGTGGGACTGTATTCCCTGGCCGACAGTGCTGCCAGGCAAAACTTTAGTTCTCAGTCAAACAAATTTTATAATAAATCTGACTCAACTTTCGGTATTGAGTCTCCTCATCAGTAAATATTTTGTTGTTTGTCTTCCTTTTAAATAATAACCTTAATGCAACAAACACACACACACATAACAGAGAGAGAGAGAGAGAGAGAGAAAGTGAATGTAACTCGTTTTGCATTCGTACAAGCAAGTATATATATATATATATTATATGCAGAAGACATACAGACATCCATACATACACACACCCAACCAGATGTACAAATGGATGAAAGAATACTCAACAAGATGTTGTAATAGAGTTTATTCGCTAAAAGCAGAGGATTCATTGTTTGTTTATTTGTGTGTGTGTGTGTGTGTGTGTGTGTGTGTGCTTGTGTGTGTTTGCATGGGATTTGTGACAAAAATAGCAACAAAAACTAGTTACCTAGCAACAGCTTCACTGTAAACGAAACCTGCAGTAGCTTTCTTCACAATTTCAAAGCACAGATCTGACCCCTCCATGCTATAAAAAATGTAATTTAAATAAATAGCAGGTTCATTGTTATAATTTTGAGATAAAACAGTGAAGGGAAGATGAGAGAATTGAAAGGTGGTCTGTCTATGGCCCCTATCTAGTTTCTTATGCCGCACAGGACCCATAATGCAGTCAGTGGCTCAGTACATTTAGCTGTAATTAGGCACCACAACTCAGACACTCCATAAATGACAGAAGGAATATGTCAAACAAGTGAGTATGATTAACAATGTTCACATCCTCCTCTAAGTAAGTTCACATCCTCCTCTAAGTAAGAAGGAACCGAGAGGGAAACAGTTCTCGACAGGAGACTCAATCACCTTGATCTGCTTTTAATATTGAACGGTGTATGATAGAGGTGAATACACAGCATGATCCCTATTAAACTCATGGGAATGGTAATGCTATGTAAAGACCCCTTCTCAAACCTTATTAAATACACCTACAGACACAAAAGGGTGAAACAAAGAATGAATTCTCCTTTCCACCAAATTTGTAAGAAAGGAGTGAAGTCAGTTCCTTTACCTTCTTAGATTGGTTTTAATGTTGGGGCTGTGTTCAGGGCCCTTTAGGAGTCCTTCAAGATCAATGAGCTGATGTGGCTAATGTTCCTCTTATACAGAATATTACTGGTATTTGTGTGATCAACCTTAAAATGAGCCAATGGAAGTGCATCTATGCAGTCAGTTGGCTTGTTAGAAATAGTAGCTGAACGCCCCTCAAAGCATACCCTGCTATCTTCAAAAATGAAAGAACACATTGGATGATGTGAGCTTAGGTACTCTTCACTTGAAAAAGAAAAGTATGGTCATAGCTGGAATGTCTTTGATCATAAATTTGTTCCCACAGGGTCTACCTAGGGTTAAACAAAAACAATCCCAGAATGATGGAATGTAAAAGTAACTGCAGCAATATTTGAACTTGGCTCTAAACCAACAGAAAATGGAATATTTAGACCAATATTCTGCAGATCATTATTAATGATGTTCTGTCATGATAAAGTAATAAACAAAGATGTGGAAATAATTTAAATTTTGAGATATTATTATTAGTGTCAAAACATCCACAGAAAACATTCATTTGAAAATAGAAAACAAGTAAATGGTAAAACTCATTAATCTACAGTCATTAAATCTGCAGTCATCAAACAATCTAACACTGACCCCCCACCCTACACTCCACACCTTGTTAAAAAAAATTAAACACAAATATTCAGAGGAATCAATAGAAAAGGAAACACAGAACTCACAATTCGAAAACCATATAAAGCATTCCATCAGCACTGTATGTGTCAAGTAGTTCAACAATGTGAGGATGTTTTAACATATGACAGATGCTGGCCTCTCTTTTTAAATCTGAAAAATATCACAAATATTATTCAATGCTGTCATCAATAAAATTTATCGATTTTCAATTTTTAATCGAAAACATCAGCAAGGTAATAAACTAAATGTTTAGAAGGGGTAGGGGATTATATTTGTTTACAATGTTATATTCCTGCTAGGGGTTCACTTTGACTTTTAAGATATGCACAAATACCAGTAATATACCAGGACCAATCTAAGTCATGAGATGATTTTCCTATAATTTTGTCTGTTTAGCAGTTTTAGAGATCATTAATCACTTGTTTTTTTTTTCTTTCAAATGAGCATGAGTTAGACAAAGAAATATCATTAAAGCATTGTTTTACTGCTGCATGCATTTCCTGTCACTAACCCTTAAAGGATTTTTTTTGAAGTAAGGAAGATTTTCATTCCACACATCATTGAAAGTGCAGACCAACTGGACGACCAAATGACAGAAGAGAAGAGCAAACATGGACCATGTGATCAGAGAATGTGAACATTTGCACAGACACATACATGCACACATGAACATACACATATACACACACACACACACACACACACACACACACACACGTGTAGGTACAGAATGACCAAATGATTAAAAGGTTCACTTTCCAACCACAAGGTCCCAGGTTCAATCCTACTGCATGGAATCTTGGACAAATGTTTAGTGGTTAAGGTGCTGCACTCGTGACCATAAGATTGTGATGTCGATTTCTGGGCCAGGCATTGTGTTGTGTTCTTGAGCAAAACATTTTGTTTCACATTTTGCACCATTTCCACTCAGCTAGCAGAAATGAGTCATGCTGTGACAGACCCATGCCCCATCCAGGTGGGGAGGGGAAATATATATGGCACAGAATCCAGGAAACTGACATGAGCCTAAGACACAAGAAAACCCTTTGATCCTTTTAACACACATGCACGCGCACATGCATGTGTGTGCATCTATCTACCTTATGTCAAGCATTGATGCTTTGTTTGATAAAGCAAAATTTTGTTGTGGAGACAAGAAGAGTGAGATTTGATTAGTAATTCTACCAATTCTAGTGACAACTAAACTGAAGTTCATTCAGTGTCTCGTTAAGCAAAGTGTTAATTACATGCACCATTTCAAAAGGTGATTTCTTTGGATCTTGTCAGAAATTGTTTCAACTGTGTGTGAGAGGACAAAAAGCAATTTGTTGTAGCAGAGGTCAAAGTAAACTAGGTCACACAGGTGAAGTGTATTACTTGAAAACCATAATTATATACCAAAGTAAACCAGGTGACCTCAGTGGTGACTGTGAAATACACCTAATTCACCTGTACAAGTAAAGTTGGGGATAAGACAAAGAAAATTAGAATCAACTATCACCTACTTCACCATTTTCATCAAAATATTCCTGGTATTCAGTGGAATTGTCAATATTTCAACCTAAGATATATGGATCCATTCTTAATTCCATGCCGGTTGTATTCTGTTTGGTTCCCACTAACGTGACAACCCAAACCATCTTGAAATACAGTTCCGACATAGCTATTAACACGGAGAGTAAACTTCAATTTAGTCAGAATCATTCTCTCAATGAGAAATAAGATACAAATCGTTAAGCTGAACAGCGAACTGGCTTCTGGAATCCCATTCTTCAGACAAACAAGAATAGAATATGTTTCTGAAGACAGAGGCTATCCTTCAGGGAGGACACATTTTGAGATATAAAACTTCTTTGCAATGTTTTAATTAAAAAAAAAAAAAAATGGTTTCTGTTCTTAATTGAAAATGTTTCAAATACAGTGAAACAAAAAACAATATAGAAACATAAAGTCTACAGCTGACCAAATTATCTTCAGACTTGTCTGGTTATTTAGTTTGTTTCCACAGTTACAAATGTATGGTAGAAGCTATCTAAAGTGTTTCCATAGTTACGAATGTATGGTAGAAGCTATCTAATGTGTTTCCATAGTTACATGTGTTAAGGTGTAACGATCTGATTTCCTCTGTCTAAAATATCCACCACTTTAAGCTGCAATTATTGACAGGTTTAAATCCCCAAACTGTGTTTGATTCTAAAGAAATCCAGTTTAGTTGCGAAGACGGCTAACATTTGTTTCCATGATTTATTCCAAAGTGAATTGGAGCATGTTGCTGTTTTTCAAGATGAAAGGTTTCTTAAAAGCGAGTAAATTAATGAGAAAAGAAAAGCCAACATGGAACTGGCGCTGCTTCAGCTATAAAATGAGATGTTAGCATATTATACAGAAAGCAAAGTGGAATTAAGGTGAGAGGAAGAGGAGGACGGGGAGGAGCTAGTAAAAGTGAAGTGCATTTGATGTGTATTGGCAGCTTCCATGTTTTCAGTTTGTTGTGTAATAGAAACAGTGTAAACAGTTTGGGCAGAGGTAGAGAAAGTTGGTTGAGTGTATCTAAGTCAATAAACAGTAAAATATAGATGGGATTCTTTGAGAGTAGGAGAGTGTCATGGAGCATAAATGAAATGCAAAATTAACCTGTTTAATAATGAAACAAAATGAACTTCATTAAAAAGAAGAGATTTAAGGAGATGTGTGTTGAAAGTATGTTTATTAAACAGATGTTTAAGTTGGGAGAGAGAGAAAACGAGAGCTAAGTAATTGAAGTGTTGTTGCTAATGTGTCGTTAAGGTAACTGTTTGTTAGTGATAAGTCAGAAGTAATCCTTAGAATCAATGAGATAATAAAAATAAGTTCAGTTTTGGCTTCCAGGAAAACTGATCAACGAATAAATTGATTTTAGATGCCTCAAGATGATTTTCAGACTGAAACAGCTTCAATACAAACATAGATAGAAACAAATAGAAAAGACTCTGTGTTCATGCAGCGTAGCCTGCATGTGTGCATGTGGCTGTATTTACACACACACACACACAAATGTGTGTGTGTGATGTTCACAGATTAAAAGTGTATACAACATACAAACAACTTCCAGGCAGGATAAGACATCTCTGATGCATGCACATACATATACACACACACACACACACACACATCAATTGATGGAGGTAATGATGTTCAAAAAGTGTAAAATGAGTTTAATTAAAGCTGAAGAGTTATTAATTGCCAAGGATAGAGAAAAGAAACTAAAATCAAATGAGAAAGACATGGAAAGAATTTGAAAATGCAGAAAGAATGGCAGACTAACAGATAAAATGTTGTTAATGTTTACAGGAAAATAATTTATTTTCTAACTAATACCTATCAATGATTCCACAATCTTCAATTTAACCAATTAAATCTTCTTCATCAACGGTAGTTTACCATTTCACTCCTCAACATCATTTTTTTTTATTGTCCTTCATGAACACAGAGTTTAAATAGATTTTTATACAACATAATCTACAACATAGTCTATCACTTCTTTCAGCTTTACCATTCCTTAATCCAATCCTGATCTGTCAGTCTTTTACCAGTTGCCATCTTAGGACCCATCAAAGCTATAGAACCTTTTCAAATTGATCCCTTCACATTTGTCTTACAATTGTAATTATACTGACCTGTTAAATTAACTTCAAAATTTGCAATAATACAAAAAAAAAAACAAACAAACAAACATGGTAGCATTCTGTCCTAAACAGAAAATTGATTCTTTCAGAGAAAAAAACATAATGGTGAAATGAAAACAAAAACTGAAAAAAAATGATAAAAAAACCATGATTTCATTATCAAATTA
>NC_068998.1:349380-354523 GCF_001194135.2 Octopus bimaculoides | reverse complement strand
TATATAATGAGATCTAGTTTCAGTGTTATAACTGATGAGTAGATTGTTTGAAAGGTTGATGTCACAGAAACAATCAATAATAATTGAGAAATCAATAAAATCTCATTGATTTATTTTTTATTGTGATAACATGTTTGAAGGGCTTGTTATTGTTGAATGAATGGATTTCTCTTAATAAGGAAATAAAAGTTTGTGTTAATAGGGGTCAACAAGGGAGCTTCTATCAAGTCACTGAACCTGGGAACAGAAGGTGTTGGGGGCTCTAGAAATGAAATCATGTGACCTAAACATGTGACTATTCTTTAAGCACATTTGTTTCATCACACTTCACTTGAGCTACTCAACAAGATATTGAACCTTCTGTCAATCCAGCAGACTGAGGCAATGAAAGAGTGATGAGCTGCAATCTTGAGTTTCACAATTGCTGTAACAAGGCTTGAACTGGTGAACAGTGACCAGCAGACAAGCGTACATGAATACAAAAGCAGAAACACACCAGAGCTGCTCCTGCCATCACTAGTATAACCATGTACACCTAACTAGACAACAAATACAGTTAAAAAATTAACATAATTTATTCCTCACATGATATCATAACCACTTGTTAAATACTTCTTTTCTGATTTAACTCTGAAAATATTATTGATTTTGTTGTTCTTGATATAGCTAGATTGCATGGATGAAAACCTATTGACAGCCAACCGTCCAGCTACAGCCATCTCCTGACCAAACAACAATACACTTACATAAGACATTATTTATTCAAAGATTTATCCAGCAATCGATTTTAAAAAGTCAATACAATATGGTCTTTTAATCAAACTTAGAACTTACCATCTGAACTAAGACCGGGACTGGAAGTAAATTTGGCAACATCCACAATTTTCACAGCAAATTGTTGTCCACTCTCTCGATGGACACATCTTCGTACCACACTGAATGGACCCCTTCAAGAAAGAGAACAAAAAAAAACACATAAATATCACTTTTTTTTTTTTATATAAATGCATACAAACATATCTTTCTTTTACTTGTTTCAATCATTAAACTGTGGCCATGCTGGGGCAATGCCTTGAAAAATTTTAGTCAAACAAATCAACCCCAGTGCTTCATATTTTTTTAAAACCGGGTGCTTATTCTATTGGTCCCTTTTGCCGAACCACTAAGTTATGCAGATATAATCACATCAACACCAGTCAGCAAGCACTGGTGGGAGACACACACACACACACCAACCAATCAAACCACCCAGCCAGTCAAACTACCCAACCAATCCCAGCATGGGGAAATGGACATTAAATGATTGATGATGATGATGATTATATATACACACACACACACACACACACACACACACGTATGCACATCAGGCTTCTTTCCATTTCTACTGACTAAAGCTACTCACAAGGCTTTGGTCAGCTTGAAGCTGTAGTAGAAGACTGTTGCCCAAGGTGCCATGTAGTGGGACTGAACCTGGAATCATGTGGTTGGGAGGCAAACTGCTTATACATACAAATATAAACAGAAGTAGAGCAAGGTCTTTTAGTTTGGCTCTCGACACCAGATTCAACCAGTTCCATTCTTAGAACTATCACACATTGTGAGAGAATTAATTGGCAATGATAATAATAATGAATAATGATGTGAAGTCATTAAAAAATAATTTTTAAAACATAAAATTGAGGTCAGTTATTATAAATGTCGAGTTATTTCTAGTTTGTTTCCATTGAAGACTTCAATAGGTGTGGGTAGGGGGGGGGGGATGACGATGTCAATGTGTGCAGTCACTCATTAATCATCACTATTGCTGCCCAATTTTCTATGTTAGCAAAGGTTTTATGATTCTGCAATATAACACAGCAGTGATTTTACACTTCACTTAAAAAAACAATTTGTTCAATTAGAGTAAAGAGTACTTCTATAAAATAAAATAAAAAGATAATAAATGATGAAGAAACAACATATAAAAAAGAAAGCACAACTCTTTAACATAATTGAAAGAAATTCTTGCAGAAAACCAGTCTCTTGTGAGATCAACAGTTTTCCTTTTCAATCCAAAATAACTTGGAGCATCCTGCAGAGAGAAATAAGGAATGGCATGAAGATGGTTATTATGGTTGTAATGAATGAGTAGCAGATATGACGAAGGACTGGAGGATGAAACTGGAAATAATTATAGTAATGAAGATTTTTCATTTTGATGATTCATTTCGATTCATGTAAATTGAATGGTTACAATAAAGAGGCTAAGAAGTAAGACCAACATGCATGCACACACACATACACACACACGAATAAACACATACATTCTCATATATAAAGCTATATATATATATTAATTTTGTTCTTCTCGTATGCCTTCAGCCGAAAGACAATTTCTTCATCAGCTGCTAAGCCTGCATGTGTCTACCATCGGCTGCAGGTCATTCCTTTCAACTGCTGACTGGCAGTCCCAATGACATGACTGTATGCTCACAGTAGTAGTAGTAGTAGTAGTAGTGTTTATGGTGATGGTAGTGGTAGCAGCAGCAGTAGTAGTGGTGGTTGTAATAAAAGTAGTAACAGCAGCATGCATAGTAATAGCAGTTAAACATGTTGTTCTGTCCTTACCAATCTCTTTCTCTCTCTCCAACTCCTACACCACCACCACCAGCAACAATAACATCAATGACAACAACAACAACAATGGGTTTTGATTCTCTTTTCCCCTGGTTGAAGACAATTTCTCCTCAGCCTCAATTCTTCCTTTTCCAAACAACACCAGACATTCTGCAGTCCTTTAGTTTCAGGACTAATCAGTTCCAAGCCTCGGGATTTTGACCCCTATACTCATAGGAAGTTACTCAGTCCCACCTGCCATGGCCCACCCAAACCCCCAACATTCTTAATTACTCACATACTCCATAGCAACTTCCCCCCCCCACACACACACACACATACCATGCCATGAAGTGTGGCTGTTATTTCGTTATAATTAGAGGAGCTGAACCCCACCCCACACACACACCGTTTCATTAAAGTAATTAGAATTATTCTTGGATCTAACTATTCTCTATCAGCAACATGGCTAAAGAGAAACTATCTGCAGGAATATTCTTATATTCTAAATCATCATCATCATCCTTTAACATCCGTTGCCCATGCTGGTATGGGTTGGACTGCCTGACCAGGGCTGGCCAGCTGGAGAGCGGCACCAGGTTTCTGTGGCTGTTGTGGCATCGTTTCTAGAACTGGATGCCCTTCCTAACACCAACCACTTCACAGAGTTTACTGGGTGGTTTTATGAGGCACCGTATGAGGGGCACTGGCACGAGTACTTTTTACATGGCACCAGCACAGGACTCTTGTAGGCCGATCCTCTTCACAAGGGTGGTGGGGAGTGGCCTTAACACTTCTGCCGTGGAAGTACAGCAAGATGCCAGTCATCTTGGTCTTTTGTCACCTCGTGATACCTGGCACCCTGCTGTAATCAAGAAGACCCATACTAAATATTAGATAGGTTTCAAGTAGATTGCCACTCAATGCTTATTATTTTACAGATTTTAAACATCCCTAGTGGGAGTTTTGGTTAACTCATTACATGGATAGTCTCAGTTAATCAAAGATTTCTTTTTACTCTGTTTTGGTCAGCTTATTCAAAAGTGAATAAGCATCGACAGCTAGCAAGCACTCCACAGATCTTTTGTCCTTTTGTCCTCCCTCAAACGCTTCAAAACATCATTGATTGTCCTCTGACAAATTTTCTCAACATTTCCAGGGTGATGTTCATGGTAGGCCTTCCAGGTCACTCATTGTCTTCCAGGGATGTTCTTCCATTTTTGAAACACCTGTGCCACTTGAAGCATTGCGTGCGACCCATTGCTTCTTCCCCGTAAGCTTGCTGAAGTATGCTCGATGCCTCTGTGGCAGACTTCCAAAGTTTAATGAAAAATTCGACAAAATCGCAAACTACAGCAGACATATGTGATCACAAAAGTACAAAATTCACGGCTTACAAAGTAAACACAGCAATGTCACTCGGCACAGTGCCTCACGAAGGTCACTGCTAGCTCTCACTGCACACACAACCATGTGCTGCCATCTGTTGGAGTACTACAGAACTAGTCCGGGAATTTTTTGATACCCCTTCATAAAGTAGACTCCCTTTTTATATAAAGAAGTTAGACTGACGTTACAGAGAATCAGACTGATCTCATGTATAAAGTAGTTAGATTGACCTTTTCATGTGAAATAGTCAGACTGACCGGTTTCATAGCTGTGGCACTACAAAGTCAATAACCACGAAACCAGAAAAACGGTCTATAAAAGCCAATTGCTTTTAAAGTCTCCATTAAGGTTTTGATATTTGAAACATTTTAACAAAACGAAATTGGAGAATATTTTGCATCATTTTATTCCTCTATGGTCTATACCAGATGTGTAGGCATGTGTATATGTATGCATGTGTGTGTGCATGTGTGTCTGTGTGTGTGTAAAATATTAATAAGTTTTTCTCTTCAACTGTTTCTTTAACATTTCAATTAACAACTAATTCACATCACAGTGTGTCTCTGGTTCAATTAATTATGTTCACAGAATGTGTGGCATACAATTTGTATCACAGCTGGTGTTTGTTGCTGTTGTTGTTGTTGTTGTTGTTGTAAGAAGAGAAAATGGTAGAAGTGTTGTGCTAAGTATCCTAAGAAATTTGGTGACATCATTAGCTCGCATGTGAGTTCAAATCCCAGTAGTTGCTGTTAGATATCAGATCTGAGAGATTGATAACTTCTGTGGCAATAATTGAAAACTGAGGTTAACTGAATCGAGTTACAAGTACCATCCTCCACCACTGCCAACCTAGATGTATCATCATCATCAACAATAACATCAATATTTTATTATCAGTAAATTGGCACTGATGTGCATCGGTAATAAAACATGCTGATAACTAATTAGAAGGCCAAGGTAATTAATGAATCTGACTGTAAACTATGAATATCTTCAGTAACACACACCTAAACAATCATATATATATATATATATATATATATATACATACATATATATATATACACATATATACACATATATATACACATATATATACATATATATACACATATATATACACATACATATATATACACAAACATATATATACACA
>NC_068998.1:346262-348891 GCF_001194135.2 Octopus bimaculoides | reverse complement strand
TGCTAGAAATAGATGCCGAATCATCTAACCACGAAGAAATATGTTCTCAGTAAAAAATTAGCGACACAACAGACTGTAAAAGGGCAAGACAAATGAAAAAAAAAACGATTAACCTACGTACCATGGTTTCACCTGTTAAAATTTACGTAAGTAAATATCTGCAGGATCATCAGCGTAGTTTGTCGATTTAAAAATATATTTTCCAGAACTAGACATAACACGTCCACCCGAAATGGAGCACGTGTAGAGTTCTACAAATTACATTCAATGTATCCCTTCAAATGTCTTCAATCTGGCGCGCTAAGGCCGGAAATAACTCTCCAGTTAATAAATTTTTGCAGCTAATTAACCGGTTTGAGAATATATTTATTTAAATACCGTAAATTTTAACAGGTGAAACCATGGTACGTAGGTTAATCATTTCTTTTCTTTTTTTAGTATTTTTTCATTTGTCTTGCCCTTTTACAGTCTGCTGTGTCGCTAATTTTTTACTGAGAACATATTTCTTCATGGTTAGATGATTCGGCATCTATTTCTAGCATATAGGAGTCCACTTTTGCTGGTCATTCCTCTTATTTTTGTATACATATATATATATATAAGGTGCCTGGGTTAAATTTGACAATTTTTATGCATGTCTTTTCAGGAACAGCTTGATGCATTGGGGGAATGGTCAATGGTGTTGGAGATTAATGTTGATATTAGGGGACCAGAAGCAATCTGAATACAGAAAAAGAACAATATTTGTTAGATGCTGGACCCATAAATATGTGTAGGTAGACATTGTTAATGAGATGATAAAAGCAGTTGAAACACTTCTTATGGGGTCTCTAGAATTGTGTTTAGGGTTTAGGGTAAAGGTAAGGGATTACATTATTCTGGAATTTGGTAGATATATTCTCTGCAGTTATGTTCCATTCTGTGGAAATCTCCACTTAATTGATTCTGCCTTATTTATATTTTCAATTTTTCACATCTCATGATTTAATAATCACAACACTAAGTTGAAATTTTAATTAAATTTTAGCGATATATTGTTTGGCTTCTCTTTGTAATTCAATTTACACTAAGATGTAAGTGTGTGAATAATGTGTGTGTGTGTGTGTAACTTTTATTCTTCCAGGGTTAATATAATTAAGAGCCAGTCAAGTGCTGGGGTCAATCAAATCATTCATTCAAACCCACCTCCAAAAATAGATTGATGCCAATGTTAAAAGTTTGCATTACTTCATCCAAAAGTATGAACCTGGCTGAGTCAGTGGAGCACTGAAAGAAATAATGCCCTGTTGATTCTGACATTCTCAATTCAAATCCCACTGAAGTCTCAGCCTTCCAAGGATAAAATACCATTTGACTGGCAGAGTCGGCAGAGTGTTGGATAGAGTGCTTTGTGGTATTTGTTCCAGTGACTATCTGAGTATCTGAGCTCAAATCCTGACAATTTACACACACATCAAGTTTCACCTTCCAGCTTGACAGCACACGCACACACACACACACACACACACACACACACACACACACACACAATTAGCAAATAACTTGCAGATGCAAATGTCATTAATTAAAAGCTCCACATATTGGAAGTCGAGAGGGCTTAGGAGATCATCAGGAGAGATCATGCACCATTTCAGTGCCTTTGTTGCACACCAACCTGATCAACTGATTACCAGTGTTCTACACACACACACACACATACACACACACACACGCACACGCACACACACACTTAGCTAAGCTGATATCTTCCTAAAAATGACTCCATTGCCAGCAACAGTTCAAACCCTTTGTTTTAGAAAACCTTTCCATAAATATGTAAAATATTGATGTGACTTGCAGTATCTTAAATGTTAATTAAATGATGAAATGATATTTCTAATTACAGGGAATAGAAATTAATTTTGCTACAAACATTGGAATAGATAATTAGTTTTTAAAAAACAATGAATTTTTCTTTGTATCCAGCCTTTTGGTCAGAACTGTATCTCTCTGTATATAACCACCGTCATCATCATTGTCATCATCATCATGTTATGTCCACTTTCGATGCTGATGTGGGATGGAAAAATCATCAGAGCTCAGTTCTTACTGGGACTCGCTTCCTTCATAGTTGGATGCTTATATGTTGTTTCTATGACTAGATGCCCTTCCTATTACTGACCACCACTGTATAAATCATTCTATCTTCCTTACCCATCACAACAACCATATATAAGAGACAACAGTGAACTGTTTATACATACAATCTCTATTGAGACTTCATCATTTCTAAACTGCCAGTCACCCCCCCCCTCTCTCTCTCTCTCTCCTGACTCACTTGTCTTGTCACCATTCATTTACCCACCTTTGCTATTGCTCATCATCCCCCCACCCCTTATCATTCTGCTTCTACCATCATATTGTTGCTTCTTTTACCTACTGTTCCATCTTTTCATCTCTCTCCCCCCCCACTATTCCCTCCCCTCCTTTTCCATGAACTCGAAGTAATGTCAGTGTCACAACAAAAGGCTCCCCCCTACCTCCTCAGTATACCTTCAACAGAGATAAATAAGAGGGAAGTGGGGAAAAGAGGGGCAAGTGAAGCCTTTAATCTTGCCTGCTGAGGACTTGACAACCTCTCAAGTGAAGG
>NC_068998.1:344703-346252 GCF_001194135.2 Octopus bimaculoides | reverse complement strand
GGGGGGGGAGATAACAAATGTAGGCTTGACATAATGTGTGGATGTGATAATGTATGTGTGTCTGTCAGTGTGTGTGTGTGTGTACGTGTGAATCATGCAATCACAAAATGGAAGTCATAAATATGTTTCTAAAAGTCTTATTTCTGACCTAAATAAACACTTGCAGTGTGAACTTCTATTTTACTTCCCTTTTTTTTTTTTCATTTTATTTTATTTTATTCTGACAAAATTCCAGCAAAACTTCTCTTTCTTTGAATGAATAGATATTTTGATAGGAACTACAAAAACGGTTTCTGAAAACTCATTCAAACCAATATTATCACCAAAATCAATATTATGTTCTTCTGTTCACCTGTAAACAGTCTCTGTTACTAATTTCATAAATTCTAACTCCAACTTCAAAAATGTTTTACAATTCTTGTCAGAATATAAGAATCAGTTTTCCAAAATGTTACCAACTCAGAAACAATAACAGCACCAAGATCCTACAGATTCTCAAAACATCAAATGTGAAAACATTTCAGGAACCCCACCATCCCACCCCACAAAGATGGGTCCAACTCAGTCACAATTATAGACCCAGGAGCAATGTCCCTTATCACATTATTTAAAGAATTTAAAGCCAAGACTAAAACATTAAATTGGTTTATAAATCTATTACTGTCTTTTATTTATTGGAACAGACTGTGGCCACACTGGAGCACAGCCTTTGATAACTTTTGTGAATCATATTGACTGTTTCTTATTTATTTTATCAACCTCATAAAAGACAAAAAGCAAGTTGAGCCGAGGGTAAATGAATTTCAATGGAACCAAGTTATTGTATGCTCTTTTAGTATCTATTTATTTTATTTGTTTTTGAGCATACTGATGGGGGTCATTCCACACCATTATGTGTATATGTGTGTGTGTGTGTGTGTGTGTGTGTGTGTGTCTTGGATAAGATAACAATTTCAGATTTGTGAGAAATATATTTTAGTTCCAAATTTACTGAAAGTTAATCTGGAAATAACTCCAATCCAAAAACACTGCAATATACAGTTAATTCAATAACTCTTCACATTTTCTATCTATTACTGAAAAATCAATGTTTAAAATGTGTAAAATTCAAATTAACAAAAGCAAGGTCGCACACACACACACACACACACACACACAATAGTCTTGCAAGCTACACGGTAACCTCACTAGTTTTGGTGGCATGAAAAAAAGCAACCAGCAATTTCTAATGCCAACCACTGTAATGTGTGTGTGTGTGTGTGTGTGCACATGCATACATGTGTGTGTGCACTTTTCCATACTTGCATAGGTCAGGTGAAATTTATTGAGACAATGAATTGCTCTTCCTGTCACCAGCCTGCAGCAGCCAATTATTCTTCCTGTTACATCACCTCTTTCCAAGTAAGGTAATATTTTCCCTAATTCTTCAAACATAAACAGAACAAAGGCCAGACATGGAAGAAGGCTAACAAACAAAACATCATTTTGTATTTCTGTGACATTTGTTTTGAATTAGCTCACTATCAATGCACCCCACCCCATATATATA
>NC_068998.1:342709-344637 GCF_001194135.2 Octopus bimaculoides | reverse complement strand
TATATATATATATATATATATATATATGCAAAGTAAACTTCTTTGCCACACAGCCTCTCTACCGAATATTCATTGAACTAGAGAAGGCCTTTGTCAGACAACCACAGTCAGGTAGTCACTAAGAATAAAATTAAACAATGGTTGTCATAAAAACCAACATTACATACATCGTTAATATAGAAGCCAACATAAATATACACTGTTATATAGAAGCCAACAAACAAGCCTGTATGAAGGGAATTTCACCAACTAAAAATAGCAGCCAAACATTCCTCTTATCACATCCTACCATTAGTGCTGTTTTAAGGTATGGACACATTAGGCAGTTGCCCAGGGAATCAACAAGTTTAGGGGCTGAAAAGATCAAGGAGCCCAACAAGTCTAGGGACCTAATTCTAGTCTATTTATGTTGTGGTTTGCTGTTAACAAATAAGTTGTACAGGAAACAGAGCAATGATTTATCCAGGGTCCTACGATATTGCTAAGAGGATCATGCTTACTATTTTAAATAAAAACCACAAAAGACAATGTAGTCTTTAGATACCTCTAAAAAAAATGGGGTGGCTATAGTTGGAGTGTCTTTGATTAGGACCGACTTGGAGCTCTTCAGTCACTAATAGATATTAGTGATGAGATAATGTCCCTTCAGCTCGTTACACATCCTTGTTGGAACTTAATCATTTACATTTACAAAGAGATTCTCAAACTGTGTTGACTGAGTTAAAATGTCAAATATTTTGGTCAACATTAATTATTCTTAGATATTTCTCATTGAATGGTTCCACACTGCTAACCTTTGGTTCCATATTTTATAGTGACAGGACAGATAGGGTAAAAAAAAAAAAGAGAGGAAAAAATGTTTAATCTAACAGATGTAATATCAGTTATATATATATATATATATATATATATATATATATATATAAACACGTATGCGTGTGTGATCTGGTTTTTTATATGACTTAATATTTTACAGTAGAGACATTGACAGAAGAGAGACTAACATGGTAAAAAAAAAACGTGAGTTTTCTGTGTTAACCATGTCAACAGAAATTAGAGGTTTAAAAAAATTCTGTTATGAAAGATATAAGAAAGCTGTTAAAAAAACTCAAACTAAAGTCTTTTAAAAAGACCAATATATCATATATATATGTGATTGGTGACAGTGCAAGAGCTTGTGTCATGTCTTTATAAAGACAAACACAAAACATTAGAAAATATTAAATTTTATGAAATAATTTTTTTTTTTTGTAAAACATTTTCAACTGAAAAAAAAAATGATTTCTTTTTTATAAAGTTATTTCAATTTATTTCATCCATTTTTTTTTTTCACTGTATGTTCTAGAATGAAATAGTTGGCTAACAATTTTGTTTGTTATTTTGGTTGACAAAACTCTGAGAAGTATCATGCTATCATAAATGGGGGAATAGTTTTCTCTGTTTCAATTCCCCCCAAAATGTCCATTTTATGGCCTGGGCATCACAGTTATCACTTTCTCCTTTTAACCCTTTGGCATTTCAACCAATCATATCTGTGGCCCAAATATTCCACCTGTCTTACATTGAAAATGGCCAGGTCTGGCCTCTTACACCTACCCTACAATGTCATTCTAAAGATAAACAATCACATCATCAAAATCTTGAGGTTACAAGATCACTTATTCAAAACAATGAATAATTCAGCATCAGATTTGACAGAATAATCTGGATGTTAAAGGGCTGAAACTTTTGCAGGTCTTTTACAGAACACAGAAACCAAAAAGAAATTTTTTTTTTAAATAGTATAGCTTCCTCAGAGCCTTGAATATGAAGTGCAATTTATTTGGGAGAAGAATCACATTTATGTATATAGATAAGAAAAAGCATTACTAATGAGAAAGCAATTTATATATATATATATATATATATATATATATGATGGGCTTCTT
>NC_068998.1:335627-342699 GCF_001194135.2 Octopus bimaculoides | reverse complement strand
ATATATATATATATGATGGGCTTCTTTCAGTTTCCATCAACCAAATCCACTCACAAGGCTTTTTCCTCAAGGTACCATGCAGTGGGACTGAACTTGGAAACATGTGGTCGGGAAGCAAATTTATTAGCACACGCCAACAGCCAAACCCCAACCCCCTGATATAGCCTTAACTTCAACGAAATTCTAAACAGAAAAGTAAAACTCAATGAGTTAGAAACTGAGAGACAAATATTAATTAGAGAAGAAAAATGAAGGGAAAAGTAATTAGGAAAACTGGTGAAGAAAAATATTGAGAAAAGAGAAGGAATGAAATAAAAGTGAAGGAAGGAATACCCCCACTCGCTACCCCTGCCAAAAAACAAATGTCCAATGGAAGGCTACAGCTCTTGGTGACAGGGAAAAAAAGTACCCAATAAATCAGTTTACTAAACATTATATATGGATAATTATAAATGTGTATTAATTATCTGTAGCTGATGTCAACAAATACTTGTTGTTTGTTGTTCCTGAGAGAGAACAACAATGCGGATCATTTGTTGACATTTAACAAAGTCTCAGAGAACCAGTAAAAAAACAAAAACCCTGTAAAGTTTACTTTGATACACATTTATAATCACCAAATAAATGGTGAGGTGAGATCAAAGAATTCACTTTGATCAAAGTTTATTGATTAATAAAGCACCATAACATCTGTTTCTCGGTCACAACTGATTGGTCGAAAAGACTGATTGGTCGAAAAGACTGATTGGTCGAAAAGACTGATTGGTCGAAAAGACTGATTGGTCGAAAAGACTGATTGGTCGAAAAGACTTCAACAAAACTGTCAGATTCTAATAAAATTAACAATTCATAAATTTCAGTTTTTCAGAGATTAATTTTAAATTTGGTTCAGGGTTGTACACTTTGAGGGGGAGCGAGACAGAATGTTGTGATGTTTTGAATCTACTTCAACAGGAATTGAACTCAAATAGTGACTATGAGGATTAAATGATAGATTATCTCTTAATCAGAGAGGGTGCATGGCCTAGTGGTTAGGGTGTTTTACTCATGATTGTGAGATTGTGGTTTCAATTTCAGGACCAAGTAGTGCATTGTGTTCTTGAGCAAAACACTTCATCTCCTGTTGCTCTGTAATCACTTTGTCACCTGATGCGTGGTACACCTGTGCGCACCTGTTCAAGGAAAATGATTTTGATGGATAGAATGAGGTAATGTACAAGGATCACAATATGCAAATCATTCGAGTAGGTTGTTCTGCAAGACATTGCAAAACCATTTGGGGGGGGGGGTGGATTACAAGTGACCCTCATCAGAATATCTCTTCATCATTCAATCACTCAACCTAGAATCTGAGAGTCTTACCAGGTGCAGATTTGGTAATTCTTTTACAGAACAAAGCAATAGTCTGACATATGAAGGTTGTTTGAATTAGTAATATTCTCAAGTAACTAACTGTACTGAATTGTATGTGAAGAGATTCATAGAAGTTCAATGAATGAGTGATACAAATGAAGTGAGCCCATTAAGGTTTCAGATGTTATAAATTAGGAATTCAAGAGTAATCTAAGCCTGAAGGAAAAAGTCCAGGTATATCATTGTTTTATGAACAATGGATACAAACAGAAAGAACATTCATAAAAGAGGATGGCCAAACATGAGGCCTTGCAGGGGGGGGGGGTTAATCTTGTTCTACCTTGGCTTAGATTGTTTTAGATTACAAGCAATATCATCATAGAGAGTCATCAGAAAATATACACTCAAACAGTCCATAGTTGTGAAAATGTTAGAAGATAAACAGCATCAATTAACACCAACTGTTTTAACTCAAAATACAGCTGCACACCGTAAACACACACACACACACACACACACACACACTTGCACACACAATAAACACAACTATTAACAGTCACATGTATATCTATGTATATACTGAAACACACCTCAACGGCTATATATATATATATATAATATATAGATATAGACACACACACACACACACACATGCACACACGTCTATATAATTAATAAGATCATTTTGAAACTGGAAATTATGAACACTTTTAATCTCGTAATCCATTCACTGAGAGAAATTTAAAAAGTTGGAAACAAGCTCTCAGCTAATTACAAAGTGCAAGTTAATTATGGCTGTAACTAATAATTGTTATGCAATAGAAGAGAAACACTGATAAAGCAAGGATTTTAATATCTGAACGAAACCAGAGTGGTGGTGGTGGTGGTGGCGGCAGCAGTGGCAATAGCAATTGTGGTGGTGGTGGAAATGGTAGCAGTGGTGGTGGTGGAAATGGTAGCAGTGGTGGTGGTGGTGGTGGTAATAGAAGGATAACAGCAAAACTAAAAATATTTATAAAACGAAGAATATGAAGAATGTAAGAAGAGAAAGTTGAGGCGAAAATATTTATTGCAGCAGAAATTTGAAATAGACTGAGACAATTATGTAAATAGATGAGAACATATGTATGACAACACACACACACATATAAAAAACAGACACACACACACACACTTATACATATGAACATGCATGCCTGTATACATGTAGATACACATGCATACATAAATCCATAGAAAATGTTGAGCATGTCAGAAGAATTAGGGAGACATTACACATGGGATCAGCATCTGCCCTTCAAAACGGCATCTGAAGTCCAACTTCTATTGTTAAAACAATATATAATGCCAGCTATAGGAAAGACTGCCCTGGGAGAGCCCTCACATACCGACTATAGCCCCACCCACTTGCCATAGTTACCCCTGCCCTATGTCTAACCATCTCCCATCACACTCCTATGAAACATACCCCTCTATCCCTCCCTGCTCACTCACCCTGTCCAATCCTCTCTGCCAGTTGTATTCACACCCACTGTACTTTGTGGGATATGTCCCAACACATCTCCACCATCATCTCTCTCTCTCTCTCTCTCTATGTCACTCTTTAACCAGTCTTTCTTTTTCCTTCTTAGTCACTATTTCTAGCAGATTGATCAAATGTATGAGATAGACGTAGTTGACTCATGACTTTGGAAAGTCATTTTGGCAAGTTCAATTCTTTGGTCTGGCTGAATATGGCCAGAGGAGGATGAGGAGGAGATGAAAGTACAACAGAACCAAATTGTAGCCTGAAGTGACATCAGGACAGAAATTCATAAAATTATCTTTCAATTAATTATGGTTGATTAACAGAAAATGACAAGAACAGAAAAATGAAATTTAAAACCAATATAAATTTAATAAGTTGAATATAATGACAATAATGAAGGAATTAAGACACTGTTTCATTAAAAGGTGTGTGTGTGTGTGTGTGTGTGTGTGGTGCCGTCAGGTTTTTAAGTTAGCAATTAAATTAAAGAAAAGATTTTATTTCTTGCCAAAGATTTCTCAACGGAATGTAGAAATCTTTATCAAGATTCGCTTGAATATGTCCGGTTTCTAAAAGTAAGGCAGTGTGAGGTATTGGCGCCTAAAATAGTCAAAGATTATTTAATGTTTTTAGACACTTAATCCTCATTAACAAAGGACAGATTTATTAGCAGTGGCTGGGCGATGATTAACGGTGACCATTCACACTGAAGCAAATGAAAGGAAGGATGTTGAAAAAAAAACTAATGTTTCCCTTTGTGTGTTATGTGTGATAAACTTCTGACCAAAGCCAAGGTACCAAGCGAATTCGAAGAACATAGACTAAACGTCAATATTCAAATAATTTCAAAAGTTCATCAAAAAAGCAATTGAAGCAGAGAAATCATTTTTAAAAAGAAGAGGAACAATCTATGGGAAGCCACAAATCTCTTCTGTTGAAATAAAAAGAAATGAACTCAGTCTATGCAAGTCAGTTATTGTGTCTCTTTGTGTAGCAAGATGTCTAAAATATTAAGAAATGAAGCAGAACAAGAAATAAAAAGAAATTCATTTGTCAAATAATAAAGTTTATTGACAAACTATGGACAATGTCAGCTGAAGAGAATTTATAGAATTCAGTTTTGGAATTGAGAATTTGTTTTAGAAACTTCTGAGTCAACTGACATTGAGAACAAAAGCATAATGACTTTTATTTATTCGTTTTATTGAGGCAAATCAAATCATAAATAAGTTTTTGTTGTTGCAGACAAAATTGTTACACACTAAAACAGATCAACATGTCTTCCATATTTTATCTGCTAATCTTGATAAATGGAAATTTTCCTGAAAATAATAGAGTGGACGGTGATGTGAGATGGCTGTGCCAAGATAAAGGGAATGTAGAGTTGCCTGCACTTTTTTGAAAGAGGACAACAGAAATATTTAACAGAGGCAGAGGTGGTTAGGGTTGTGTGGTAAGAAGTTTACTTCCCAGCCACATGGATTCTGGGTTCAGTCCTTGGGCAAGTGTTTTCTACTACAGCATTAGGCCAGCCAAAGCGTAAGTGGATTTGGTAGAGGGAAACTGAAAGAAGCCTGTCAGATGTGTGTCTTTGTGGCTGTATTCATCCCCCACCACTGCTTGACAACCAGTGTTGGTGTGTTCACATCTTCATGACTTAGCAGTTCAGCAAAAGAGACTGAATTCATTTGACTAAAGCTTCTTCAAGGTGGTGCTCCAGCATGGCCACAGTCAAATGACTGAAACAAGATAAAAGATATAATTTTAATTATTTAAACTATGAAATAAATTAAAACCTATTTGTCACAATGGGAACAGCTGAATGGAGAGAGGGAGAATCACGGCAGCAGTTGATGGACTGGGATACTGTGGAGTGAAGAGCCTTGCTCAAGGATGAAACACACAGCCTTATCCAGGAAATGAACCAACCTTATGATTACGAGCCCAATGCTTTACTTACTAGACCATGTGACTTTCCAATCATGTCTTAGATGTTCCTCTGGATTATGAGGTGGGGAAGGGTTGAGAGGTTATCAATATCTGCCTATGACTACACAGTGACTAAAACATTTAGCAAAAGCATGGTACAAGCTTCCACATCAAACTTACTGGCAAGTGATGGCTAGAATGTCATTTGTTGTAATGTAAGTTTGGCAGCCATTGCTGGAAGTCAACAGATGACTTGTTAATTATGTATTGAAACTGCTGTTTATAGAAGGAATTTTCTGTAACACTTATTTACAGCCACATAGACTGAGTCTGTGATAATTATGAACACATCACCAATGATAACATAAGAACTAGTAACACTTCTAAAACCAGTGTTTCTAACTTTCTATTGAGTCAGTTAACTACAACAGCCATGACAGTGTGAACTGAGAAGAAACGAGAATTCAGGGTTTGAACATATTCTAGCATCAAACAATGTTAGAAAAAAATAAAGAAATAATAAAAACATGTTCTTCAAATAAATATTTGCTGATATTTTCTAAAGGAGGTTAGCAACACCAGATTTTGATAACAAATTAGCAACAGAATTTTCACTAGAAATGGATTTTAAGCAGTTTGTTGCTTCAACAACAAAACTAAAATGATTACAAGATTCAAATCCAAATTGCTTTTGAAGTTATCTGGAGGCGGTCAATCAAATTGATTTAGCCTTCAACATTAACAAAGGCCTTCAATGCACCTTTCCATGTCACTGAATAAGTACATTAAATCTGGAAACCATCTACTGATCAGGCTTTTGCTCAAGTAAAGAAAGAGTGAACAGACATAGGTCAGTTGCAGGATGGGAATGGCGGGGGAAACAAAAAACAAAACAATAAATAGTGATCAGTGAAACAGAAGATAGATTTCAACTGAAGCCATTTAGACTTTTCAACAATAACATAACGTATATCAATATGTGTATGCATTTGGTTAGGCATACAGCAATATGAATTCAATGAAGATGTCCACCACCACCACCACCACCACCACCACTACAACAGCCCCGTCTCCTCTACATTGTTAATGAAACTTATAGATAACCATATGAATGGAGAGAATTAAATCCAAAACAAATATTTTCTTATCATTGTATTGAATAAGGAGAAATCAATCAACAGAGAAAGTTCGATAATATTATCTGAAGATGTCTATTAAATAGCATGTCTGCATTTTGAAGCTGTGTAACAACAATTATGGGCTTCACAGGGCAGGGAACTGGAACAGAGCAAAGGGTTCCAGCGACATGACATGAGTTTGGTGTTAGTCAAATGCTCTATGTATTGTTATGCAGGTTTGGGCCCCCATATATATACAAGTGTGAGAGAAAGGGAAAACAGGTAAAACTTTTAAAGTCCTCGACACAATTTTGTGATGGAGTCCTGAAGCAAAAACAACAGCAAAACTGTTGTTTGCAGTTGAAAAACAGAAACTAAGCACTCTTCTGTGTGAGAAACAAAGTTTAGCCACATTTTAGAAAGCACTATCTGTTTACACTTAGTTTATTTTTTATTGAATGGATTTCTTTGGATTTTTCTTCTTTCTATTTTCAGGAATTCTGGCAGTTAATTCTTCAAGTAGTGAGTAAGACTTCAGTGATATCATTTATGGATTATTAATCATTTATAAACATTTTAATTAGAGAAAGGGAGATTGGATTTGAAAGAAAACTGTGGACCCTTCATAAACCTTTGAACTTAGATGCAAAGCCAGCTGTGTCACTGTTATTCCATCTTGCTATACAAACTTCAACTGTACCTCAACTGGTTCTCACCTTAATTAGTTATCCTATAAACCCAATCTGATCCATCAATTTGATGCTTCTACAGTTGTTTCTTTCAAGGACACCTTCACTTTTGGCAATAATACTTCTTCAGTTAGTCATTAGGTGCAACACTTTCTTGCCGTACCTGAGTATTTGGGTGAGTGGTTATATTCAAAACATCTCAGAAATTATCCATAAAGGTCCCACTGCTCCCCATGTCTTTGTATCTTAAACATACTTTTGGCTATATAGCCATGAACTTCAGTCATTGATCCCTTTCTGGGGTCTGCTTGGAATAGTCTTTCTCACTGTGTGTGTGTGTGTGTGTGTGTGTGTGTGTGTCTGTAACATGTAACAAATAAGTGTTAGTAACAAGAAAAGCATTCAATCATAAAATCCTGTCTTAATTACTTCCCATCTAAGATGAGCGAGCATGA
>NC_068998.1:329638-334880 GCF_001194135.2 Octopus bimaculoides | reverse complement strand
GTTGACACAACAACAGCAACAGTAATAATAAAAATAATAATAATAATAATAACAATAATAATAATAAAAAAACTGAGCTGGAACAAGAAGGAGAAAATGGAAGAAACATTGTAAAGAAAATGAATTAAAAGGAAATTCAACTCTAAAAGACTTTGCTTCCCAACTAATTATTTTTCAAATTAAATCTGCTGATGAGAAACCAATCAGTATATACATACATGCACACACAGGTACACATAAACATGTATATATATATATATATATATATATATAGACATGCATAATGTGTGTGTGTATGCATACATACACACATATATATTGAAGACAAATATAGATATATTAGTGTGTGCGTGTATATGCATATATGCATACATATATATCTGTGTGCGTGTGTGTGTGTGTGTATGTGTATAATTTATATTTGAAATATCTGGAGGTGATAATGAATAAAGGTATTTAATCCCCCTCAGGGGCAGACAAACACTCACACATATACATATAATAGAGTATATAAGCCAGATTAGTACTCAATGACAGTGACAAATGGGGGGGGGAGGTTTGAGTGGAAGTTTTTTTTTTTATCATAAGTAGGTACTTAACAAAGAATGTGAATGGAGTCTACAAATAGCTGCAACTCTTTGCCCCCTGCCAGTTTAATGAAGCAAAGGGGCCAGAGGAAGATATAAGCATTAAACAATGTACAAAGTGATTACAGAAGCATGGGGACAGGACTTTGAAGGGGTAATTGCCAATAAAATAGACAGAAGAACATCCAGGGAAAAGAAAGAGGTTTTGTTCAATGATTTCAGTAATCAGATTATTGGAGAGACTGGAGTTAAAAGGTGACATGTTAACATGGTTTTGAAGGGGTTGAAAGGCAGAGAAATGAGAAAGTTTGAATAAAGAATGAAGAGAAAACTGTCAGGTAATTCAAGGAATAGATTGGTTGGAGGCGGTTGGGCTTAAACATGGCTAAAGTAAATAAAGATATCTTGTTAAGTTATAAGGAAAGTTAAAGGAGAATGTAGGACCTTCCAGAAGTAGCCTAAACTACATACATACATACATACATACATACACACACACACACACACACATATATATATACATACATACATAAGGAATGAAAGACAGGCTGCCCCTGGGAGCTCCTCTATGGTGATGACCTTGTTCTTATAGCTGAACATTAACATCTCATCTCCCACTCATTCTCTCTGTGCCATGCAACCAGTGTAACAAAAGATGGCATTGAATTTGTCTGTTTTCAATCCTTGCCTCTCATCTCCCTAACCCATCACAATCTCTTTCACATTACTCTGCCTCCTCCTCTTCTACTGTCAACAAACATAGCAATCTTCCATCAGTTTCTCTTCTTTCTCCCACTCACCTACCTGTTACTCCATCCTACCACTCATGCTGTCTTTCTACTCAATCTCCCTACCAATAACCAGCATATAGCTGTCAATCATTACCTCCTACTCTTTTACCCTCTCACTCCAATCACTCAATGTCTTCCACTATCACTCTCTCTTCTATTCTCCTTCATTGAGCAAAAATGATTTTTGCTGGTGACAAGACAGCCTCTCTACTGCAGGGACAATGAAACATGTACACTTATGTAAAGAGGTTGACATTAAGAAAAGCATCCAGCTCTAGAAACGATGACAAAAGTGAAGTATGTGAGCAAAACATTGTTCAAGAGTAAACTAAGATGACTATCCACCCATGCCAGCATGGAAAAAGTAAGGAATGTCAAAGGAGGAGGAGGAAGGTGGCGGCGGCAGTGGTGGAAGACAATGGTGATGATGATAATGATAACTTGTCTAAAAATATCTTCAATGAATTCACTAACAAACAGAATTATTGAGGCAGTTGTTTACTGCATTAATGTGATACCTTTAAGGAAAACTCTGCAGCAAATAGCATTTATTATTCATCAAAAATATAAAGAAAGAAAACAAGAAAACAAAAAAAAAAAACTCATCTTAAATCATCTTTATACACCATTAATTTCAGTTTATATCTATCAAATTATTTTTACATTTAATATATTTCAGACACTGAGGCATCTTATTGGCCATTCATTTCAATCCAACATCACAGGGACAACAACAAAAATAAATATAAAATAAAGTATTACAATGTATTTTCGGATTTTTTTTTTTTTTGTTTTTAATGCCATGCATGTTATGACATTTATAATACAGACGAGGTTTCTGTTCAAGAATTAAAGTATTATTTTAAAAGAAACGTTTTTATTGCCATCATTGTATTTTGCATTAATGGAGAGGACATTTCTTAATATCTTGTATTTCCCATCAAATCACAAAATATATTTTGATTGAGATAAATACACAATTTATATATATCTAAAAAAGAACATTGTTTCAAACTTGCAAAAAAGAAAACATTAAAAAGATTATGCATAAAAGGTGTATCTATAATGATATATGTGTAAGAGGTGTGTATAATATGTGTGCATAGAAGATGTGTTTGTTTAATAAGTAGGATGGATGATGGAAAGAAAGGATTTAGAGAATGAAAGTTTATGTGTGTAGAGAAAGAAAAAAGTTTCTACAGCTAAAGTCTGTCGTGTGTGTGTGTGTGTGTGTGTGTGCGTGTGTGCATGTTTGTGTGTGTGTGCACATGTAAAAAAAGGAAAAAGGGACACTCATAGCCTAAAAGTCGCATGAAAAAGTGTCATTTCTGCAGTTGTTATGTTAGTTTGTTCACAATTCTAAATCAAACATTTTGTCGTTATTATATTCTTATGAAAATTAATTCAGGAAAATAATAATTGGTACAGAATGATCAGAACTGAGACTACATTGACACCAGACCCCATAACTGACGAGAGGTTTTCCATGAACATTCATCTTCCTCTGTCAGCTACTTCAATGTTGCTTAACGTTCACACACACACATACACACAAAGTGCAGGAATGGACTATAGCTAAGAATCTCACTTTATAACCACATGGCTTCAATCTCATTGAGTGGCATGTTGAGTAAAACCTTGTGAGTGAATTTAGTGGAGGGAAATGTAAGCATGCCTATCATGTATGTGTGTGCTTTCATATCTCTTTGTCTTGACATCATCTGCTAGTTGTAAACAAACTTCATTCCCACACAGGTGGGGTTGTTTGTTTGTGGAGAATATATTTAACCCTTTTTTTGGTGTTTCATGTTCACAGGATGAAGGGTAATATTAGCTTCAGTGGATATTAGTGAGGGTTGGCAACAGGCAGAGTATCAAGTCGTAGAACATTTGTCTCAATGAAGAACATATGATGCATGTAAGCACAGGAAAGTAGATGCTAGAATGAAATGAAGTAAATATATCCACAAACGCACACATACACACTATAAAGCAGCAGCAGCACTATGAAAATAAGTGTTTTGCTATCTTGCAGAGCTTAGTTCAATTCTGTCGCAGAACTATATTAACCAAACTATTCTACAGAGATGTCTCCATCAAAGAACTAAATTAATCAAAGTGAAATAAGAGAGGGTTGGTGACAGGAAGGGCATCTGGTCATAGAAAATCTGCCTCAACTAATTCCATCTAATCCATGTGGATATAGAAAAGTGGGCATTAAAGCAATGATCCTTTAGATTACTTCCATCACAAAGCCAACATTTTCCTATTGAAATGTGGAACCTTCAGTTGCTTAAACATCAGGTCACTATTTTATGGTTGTTTCATACAATTATTCAGACTTCCCAGCATAATTGCTGCTGCTGCTACCTTGCAGGCTTTAGCAGTGCAAAACTTAATTCCTTGTAAGAATTTCTACACCACTAATGATGATTAATGACTAAGATTAATAAAGAGCAATATTTATAACTTCAATAATCTGCTGTGATTTCCTTTTCTTTTAATCTGCACATGTTCGGGATTTAAAGAAAGTTATTGTGTGATGTGGGCTTTTTTTTAAATTCTTTATTTATCATTTTTATTTTCCAAAATCTTCCTAATTTTATATAATTGAGTTCTCTTCCAGGTCAAATCTACAAAACCATATGTTATGGCTGATACTGTAAATATGATAATGGCCAAAATGATTTTTTAGAATTTTTCCATTTATTTTGTTTAAATTTTCATTTTTCATTCCCAGAACTCCAAACTTCACTTTTACTTTCATCCATATATTACACAATTATTCACTTCTATTATTTTTCTCTCTGCCAATTCCATATTGTCTGGCAAGTCATTACATCACCATCATTATCATTGAATCAGTCAACTCCAAGACAAAATGTCATGTTACATCCGAGAGGTTAAATTCCACAAGAGGCAATTTTCCTTTTTCGTCCTTTTGGAATAAAATAGATGCCAGTTATATAAAGCAACTATATAACTGTCTCTGCTCTCTTTGATCTTTCATGGTTTTGTGCTGATAGGAGAAAGGATTATTATTATCATTATTGCTGTTGTTGTTGTTATCAATAACATTAGTATGTCTCAGGCCAACCAAAGCGTTGTGAATGGATCTCAAAGGTGGAAACTGAAAGAAGCCCATCATATATATGTGTGTGTGTGTGTATTTATGATTTTGTGTTTGTGTTTGTGCCCCCACCACCATTGCTCGGCAACCAATGTTGGTGTGTTTGTATCCCCATACTTTAGCAGTTCAACATAAGAGACTGAAGCACCAGGCTTATAGGGAATAAGTCCTGGGATCGATTTCTTTGACTAAAGGGTGGTGCTCCAGCATGGCCACAGACAAATGACTGAAACAAGTAAAAGAATACAAGAATACAAGAAAAACGTTCTGTACCACTAAACCAAGAGGGTTCTTTGAATATGTGAGATCTATTCTAAGGTTAAATAGTAATTCTGTTTATGTTTGTGTAACTGAGATATTTTGGTTGGATTATATAGTTATCGGTTTTTACACTTCTTTCTAGATTCTGTGTCACAATATAGAAACATTTCTCATGGCACCAACACACAATTTACAAACGCTTACATCTTTTATATTTTCCGTGAAGTTTTCACAGGTCCAGCAAGTCATTATTATTATTATTATTATTATTAGCAGTGCGGCATTGCCAATACAGTTTGTCTTGATTTTAAAAAAATTTTGAATCATATGTATAGAGAAAGCTGTTTATTTCCTACAAAGACTCCCCTTAATTAGAGGTTGAAGTATTTCTAAAATAGAAAAAATAAAAAAACATGGAATTTTAGTGCCAGGAATTGGAGACATTACAAGAGAAAAGTGTGACTCTTATAATT
>NC_068998.1:323008-329168 GCF_001194135.2 Octopus bimaculoides | reverse complement strand
AAAAGCACCCACTACACTCTCTGAGTGGTTGGCGTTAGGAAGGGCATCCAGCTGTAGAAACTCTGCCAAATCAGACTGGAGCCTGGTGTTGCCATCCGGTTTCACCAGTCCTCAGTCAAATCGTCCAACCCATGCTAGCATGGAAAGCGGACGTTAAACGATGATGATGATGATGATATATATATATATATATAGTGTTGTCTACACCACCTCTCTTCATCTTTTGTTTTGTTTTTTTGGTGAATTCTCCCCATATACATATACAATGGTCCCCTTCCAGTTTCCTTTCACAAGGCTTTAGTTGGCCAAGGGCAATAGTAGAAGACAATAGTCCAAGGTGCCATGCAATGAGATTGAATCCACAACCATGTCGTTGTGAAGCAAGCTTCTTACCACACAGCTATACCTAAGCCTTATTTCAATGGTTTTATGGATAATTTAGATGGTTTTGACCAAAGTTTGTGGTGGCACTTTATAAAAAAGTTTAGAGTAATATCTTATTTTCCTGTAAAATAATCTTTTTTGTTTATCTTGAGTATCAGACAGATATCTGATTAACATTACATCTCACCAAAATATCTTATTGTGACAATGATATATGTCCAGTTAAATAATGGCAATCTAGAAGATGTAAAAATAATGAAGATGTCATTCTGATGAAATAAATCTAAAACTAACAATATCAGCTTCACTTTCTGCTTTGCAAACTTTTTTTCACTCACTTCAGACTTTTGAGCAAATAAAATTATATTTTCATATATTTTCAGCATAACGTTTTTAAAGATATATTTTTACAAAAACAACACATTTTAACCTCTTAATATAAATGATTTAAGCAAGAGAAATGGCATGACATGGTTGGATGGGATGATAGGAGTGAAGGAATCAAATGAGAGTGTCTAAGTGAGGAAGAAGGGAACAAAGGAGGAATGAAAAGTTAAAAGTAACAGAACCTGAAGGCAAAAAGGATTGGGAAAAGGGGGATGAGGGAAAATGGGAACAGAAACTGTCAGAGGGTCTGAAAGGCTAAGCCCTGCTGTAGGTCATGACCTTAAAATATCCATTGTTCTTTTTTTTTTTCTATTCAATAGTTGAAGCATATCTATCAAGGGGGAAACATGAGTTTTAATGTCTTGAGACATGATCATCATCATTGTTTAATGTTTGCTTTCCATGCTGGCATGGGTTGGACGATTTGACTGAGGACTGGCGAACCAGATGGCTGCACCAGGCTCCAATCTGATTTGGCAGAGTTTCTGCAGCTGGATGCCCTTCCTAATGCCAACCACTCCGAGAGTGTAGTGGGTGCTTTTACGTGCCACAAGCACGAGGGCCAATCACACAGTACTGGCAACGGCCACGCTCAAATGGTGTTTTTTAAGTGCTACCTGCACAGGAGCCAGTCCAGTGGCACTAGCAATGACCTCGCTTGAATGTTTTTACATGTGCCATCGGCACAAGTGCAAGTAAGGTGACACTGGTAACGATCGCGCTCAAATGGTGTTAAAAAAAGACATATTAAAACCAACGAAAGAAAAAAACACATAAACATCACATCCATGGGCCGTTTCAGAAATGTCCCAAGAAACATGACATATTTCACACTATTCATCATGGCACTCCCCTCATCAGGATGTTACATAAAGTTCATAAATACATCTACACACAAGGGCCGGTCAAAGGTCAGCAGCGGTGTAAGATGTATTTTTTTAGATATAATTTTCATGTAGCACCAAGATGTATCTCATGGTACATCAAGCAGTATTTCATGGCACAAACAGCATGCAAGTGTACCAGTTCACAATGCATGGGAATTACTGCCTAACCATTCAATATGGGAGCCCATTTCAAATTTCTTCATCACACCGACAATTCCATTTTACCAAACAAACTTTGATAACAAGTTTCCCATCAGATATGTCCAGCAACTACTGTCTGTCTCAGCTGCATCATTGCAGCATCTTGTTTCTTGAAGTATGTCAACGTATCTAACAGTCATTGTATTACATGTAAGGTGAAGGTCAAACTGAATTTTAAACCAGTGGAGTATGACAATATGCAAGGTGAGTGTCAAATGGCATTCAAAACCATTGGAGTGTGACAACATAGAAGATGAAAGTCAAACATAAACCACTGAAGTGGGACAATGTCTTTAATGTGTAGATTATAATACAGGAAATACACAGCACTCTTAGTTGATGCCAAGTAATCTTCATCCAAGAGATTTTGTTTCTAAAGAACTTCTCACTTTTGTGATGATATATTGGTGTCAAAGGTGAGAGAGCAAAATCATTAATAATATCAAGATACTTCATGTCGTGTGACTTTCAAGGATTTACTGTTTACTTTATTCCACTGAAACTAAACAACAAAAATAACCAAAACTCGTTTCCAACAAAACTAATCAAACAAAATCAATGAGAAGAAGATATAAATAACGAGATATAAAATGGTAAGGTGTCAAATTAAAAAAAAGAAAGAAAGAAAGAAAATGCTTGGGTATCAGATTGAAATTCATTCAGTACAATGAGTTGTGGAGTGGAATTTAGTCTGTTCACTAAATTGAGACTATTTAAAGAAACATCCCACCACTGTAGCAACCACCACCACCACCATGTATCAATAGACATGTAAAAATGTAAGAGCTAACAAAAACAGATTTTTCTCTTGATCAATAGAATGGTTTCTTTAAATAAAAGTGTTTTTGCTGCTCTGACTTCTACAAATAATGCAGCTACTAATCTCGTCTGGTGGTGCTGGTACTTTATTACATATTTTAATCTACTCAACAACATTACCTTCTACAATTGATCATGGGAAATATTGATATCACGTCAAAGTAATAATAACAACAATAATAAATAATAATCTACATTCAGAAATAGCTGCTATTAATAAATTAGAAATGAATAATTTATTTTATTGAAGAAAAATTGCTTGACAAGTTTGAGACTTGGAAGCACAAACACCAAAAGTGTTGACAGAGAATAAAGAATGATGGCAGTTAACGAGAATAAAGAATGATGGAAGTTGATGGTTGAAAATGTTATTTTTTTCAAACAGAAAATTTAGACTGAATTTATGTATAATTTAGAAAATAAAATATTAGACATTCAAATATTCAAATGTAACAAGTTAATGCATAAAATATGTTGCAATTTTCTTCAAAGATACACAATAGACTCTCACAGATCAAAGTGCATAAATAACTTCCAAGGAGGGAGGGGGAGGGGCAATGATGCAAAACCAAACACGCACGCACACACACACACACACAAATTCGAAAAGGCAGTCAATTAATTTCAAAACCAACTGTAACTTGCTTGTTTTGACTAATGAGAATTTGTTTTATTTATTTTTCAAGTCAACAAACATAAAAAAAAAAAATTAATTAAAGTTGAGGAAGTTTTTCAGTTAGTTTCATTGTCTTCTGTTATAATAATTAGAAGTTTTAAACAATTCCTTTACCTGTAGAGAATTCCATTAACGAATTACTGATAACAATTAATATCGTCATTAACAGATGAGCTAATATGAGCAATATTTCCTCATCACTATGTGGCAAAGAATAGCATACAGTCACCCATTGATTCTATCAGATTAATGTAATAACGAATATAATCTTTAAACTAAATTCATTTGTATTTGTTGACTGTTGCAATTTCTGGTCTGTTTGAGTAAAACTGGTTGACAACTGGTTCACAGCTGTTGTTGACCAGTTTTTTACTAGAAGAGACAGATGACAGATGTCAAACAGATGTAACGTATGGAGTAAGCTATGTAACACTGTGGACAAATGTGTCATGAGTTACTGTGGAACCATTTCCTGTGACCAACGGTCTAATTAAGGTCATACCAATGGTCTAATTAGGGTCACACCATATTTATTACAAGACATGCAAACAATTCTTAATTTAAATAACCCTTTTAATTAAAGAAAATAAACCTAGTGATAATTATTAGCAACTTCTAAATATGGGAGAAATAATTCCAAGATATTAATTAATCTCTCAAAGATATACGTAATTACAGGAAGGACAGGTGAACTCAGTGTACTAACAAGGGAGACAACTACAGGTGTGTTTTAGCATGTTGTACCTCATCAGCAAAATATAATCAAGCCTACATTATCAGCTGACAGAAATTTTTGCAATGTATAATTATTTATCAATTCAATTTACATAATTAAAAAGTAAAACAAGTTGACAGAGGCCAACAATATGAGTTTGAATAAATTAAAGACGTGATCATTGAATGTTGTACACATCAATATCAATTAGAGATATGCAGAGCTACATTCTACAATTAAAGAATTTTCAGCAATAGGGAGGTGGTGGGGGTGGTGGAGGTGGTGGGTGGAGAGGCAGAAGTTATGGAGACCAATCTAAGTAGCTACTGTCTTGATGTATGCTTGTAATCATGTCTTGTACTGGTGCTAAGTGAAAATGAAGACAGAGCACTGTAAAAGTGTCAGGGATAGAAAAAGAATTCAATTATTGAAACCAAAGGGCACCATTTTATGAGATACAGAATCAAAGAGATGGACAGTTGTTGATATTGAAATAAGGAGAGGTTAGATATAGGATTCCAATGCACTAATTATTGTTTCATTACATTTATGATGGCAAAAGGAAGAAGGGAGTATCTGAAACTTGGCACAGAACAAATATAGCTAGACTTAATTCAAGACTCACTCGTACTTGGGGTTCTCACTGATGTTTAGAGCATTTATGAATAAACATAAGTGAACATTACACACAATGTGATGTAATGTTCCCTTCAACCAATCCAGTTAGCTGCTCCGTACAAACTTATATCAAAGTAGACCAAACAACACACACACACACACACCACAGAGTTATGTGGAAGTAGACCAAGCAACACATCATTGTCTGGAATACATGTCAGATATGTATGTATGAATGAACTAGAGTAAACCGGGGGGGGGGAGAGGGGAGAGGTGGAGACAAATATGACATACTGCGGAGGTTTTTCATTGTACAGCAACAAACAATAAAGAAGATAACAAAAACTGACCTTGTGAAACTTTGGGATTAAGTTAATCTAATGTTTATAGAAGGATTACTTTTTGAGTTTATAATATAAAGTAGATGGTAGGGGGGGGGGGATCTTAAGAGGTGAAGCTGAGCAAATATCTATGTAAGGTTAAAGACGGAGATTAAAGACTGATATATTTAACAGAACATTTATTAGTGCTGTTAACGGATATGTATTAATTACAAATTGTTGGCTCATTAAAGTTTGTTTTGCAATCTCACCATTAATAGCTCTCCATGTTAATGCAGGATGCTTTTACTTAACATGTGGACTATCCATGCTTACATGTTAACATGCAAGCTGTGTTGATTTGTTGGCTGTATTAACATACCAGTTATCTGTGTTAACACACCAATTAGGTGTATTAAAATACTAATTATCTGTTTTAACAGGCTAGTTATTATGTTGATGTTCTGGCTATGTAAACATACCAGTTATCTGTGATAGCACATCACCTTTCTGTGTTATTTTCTGTATATTTTCGGGGTTTATTGTACCTGTGCATCTTCCACACACAAAAGCTATTTTCCCTGTTAACCTTCCTCTGATATTGCTGCCCCTCTTATGTGTCCATAGCTTACACCAAGTAAATCTACCTATGCCTTTTCTACAGATCAAACAGGGCCATCTACCTGAAGGGATTTGTGATTTGTCTGCTTTCCAACTTACTAAGACTTTGGTTTTTGCTAGATTACTGCTCAACTCTAAGGCCCTTCAATTCTGGATGTTGGTTCCATACCTGGAACTTCTTCTTTAGTTAAAATACATATATGTTTCATCATCATCATCATCATCATCGTTTAACGTCCGCTTTCCATGCTAGCATGGGTTGGACGATTTGACTGAGGACTGGTGAAACCGGATGGCAACACCAGGCTCCAATCTAATTTGGCAGAGTTTCTACAGCTGGATGCCCTTCCTAACGCCAACCACTCAGAGAGTGTAGTGGGTGCTTTTACGTGTCACCCACACGAAAACGGCCACGCTCGAAATGGTGTCTTTTATGTGCCACCCGCACAAGAGCCAGTCCAGGGGCACTGGCAACGATCTCGCTCAAAAACCCTACAAGGCCAGTCAGGCGGTACTGGCAACGGTCACGCTC
>NC_068998.1:318301-322828 GCF_001194135.2 Octopus bimaculoides | reverse complement strand
CTCAGCCCAGGTCTTCCTCTTCCACGGGTTCCCTCAACTGTTAGGGTGTGGAACCTTTTCACGCAGCTATCCTCATCCATCCTCACCACATGTCCATACCAGCGCAATCATCTCTCTTGCACACCACAACTAATGCTTCTTATGTTCAGCTTTTCTCTCAAGATACTTACATTCTGACGGGTATGCACACTGACATTACACATCCAGCGGAGCATACTGGCTTCATTCCTTGCGAGCTTACGCATGTCCTCAGCAGTCACAGCCCATACATATTCATATGTAACACATATCCATACACACACACACACACACACACACACACACATAATATGTTTATAAATACATATCCATATATGTATACATATGTGTACCCACTCATATACGATATAAAATGTCTGTCTGTAAACGTTGAAGATTCTACAAGAGTTCATTTGTGTTCAGGATGAATGTAATATCTTTCCTATTTTCCTTTTCGTTTCATCTCCCTCTTAACAACTGCATAGAAACGATTCCAGCAGGAATATAAAACTGAATTCTATAAGGTTGACAATATTTCTAAAAGACTTAACGAGGAGAACTTGCTACCTGCACGAAGAAAGGTGTAAAGTGAATATAAAATGAAAGAAGCCAATGAAGTTTGTTACCAAGACAGATCACTTGCAATCATAGTCGATATATATATATATATATATATATATACATATATATATACATACATTATATACATACTCACACACAATAGACATACATACATACATACATATATATATATATATATATATATATATATATATATATATATGAGACATGTAGAAGACCTTGAAAAACCATTAGTTCTATAAAAGTTCTCAGAACAAATATAGCATGGGAAAGTCTTTCAATTCCATACCAATGATTAAAGATACAATTCTTCTCTCATCATTTCTCCCAATAAATCAGTTAAGTGGAGAAAAATAAGAGGAAAAGCCATTTTTTTAGCGTTTTAAGCAAAACCATTTCCATATATTTAATAAGAATTGTCGAAATAGAAAGGAAACAAAACAAATTAAACATCATACACAAAAAAAAAACACAAACACACATAAACACACATATATAGCCATAGAAAAGTTGTGAACTATATCTAACAAAGGAATGAATGAACACACAGATGTACATATGCAGTTGTGTGTCTATGTTTATGTTGGAATGTTGCATGTGTGTGTGTGTGAAAGAGAGAGGGAGAAAGAGGGAAAGAAAAAGGAGAAAGATGGAGAGAGAGAGAGATTGGCCCATTGGACACCCATAATCAACAAAGCTTTTATTTACAAAAGAAATAAAACAGGGATGTGTGTGTGTGTGTGCGTGTGTGTGTGTGTGTGTATACATTATGTTTTAAATGATAGGTGAAAAAAGTAAGTTGACTTTAAAATGAGAAAATAAAAACTCACACAAATCTATCTTTGTATTAAAACAACAACAACAACAACAACAACAACAACAACAACAACAACAACAACCTATTAAAATCATAGCAGAAGAATGTGGGAGAGCTGTGATGTGTGTGTGTGTGTGTGTATTGATTGCTGTGAGATGCATCATGCTAAAAATACTTGTAGAAAACTACACAAAACTACAAGTAGTAGTAGTAGTAGTAGTAGTAGTATAAATAAATACTTAAATGAATGAATAAATTGAAAGTAGAGATGTTTAAGTAAACCTTAAAATGGTAAAACGGTGACATGACTGTCAGAGAGAATTATTTGCAATGACTTCTTTGAAGTCATTGATAGAAAGTTCCGGCAAAGCTGCAAGAGTTGGCAGTTTTGCTCTGGAAAACTATTCAAATAAAATTTCAAACAAAAATTAATTCGAATGTTTGCAATAAATGAGCATTAACTAGACCTGGTCAAAGAAATTCTCTATGGTAACAGAAGAAAGGAGGTTATTTTTGAAAAAATAAGAACCATATTGTTGTTGTTGTTGTTGTTGTTGTCGTTGTTGAGAGGCAACAACTGATTAAACTTAATGGAGTTTCTCTTACTCCAAAGAATAAATTCTAAAGATGTCAGCATGTATGTGGAATTTGTTTCTGTGCTGAACATGTCTGTATGTGTATTTTTCTTATGTATGTTTAATATGCATGCGTGTTTCATATGACTCTTTGATAAAGGGCAGTAAGCAGGCAGAACGGTTAACATGCTGGGCAAAATGCTTTTTGTCTTTATGTTCTGAGCTCAAATTCTGCTGAGCTCTAATTTTGTCTTTCATTCTTCCAGGTCTGATAAGAAGAACCAGTTGAGCGCTAGGATGGATGAAACTGACTTATGCCCTTCCCCAAAAATTACTGGCTTCTGCCAAAATTTGAAACTAGTTTGAATGTTTAATATGCATGTAATAATTTATGATAATTTATTAATAATTTATGCTCGATATGTATGGCTGGTGATAAGCCAGTGTAGAATATTTATATGCTCCAGTATGTATATGTGTTGAAAATGTATGTGTGTGTTTCGTATGTGTTTATGTGTGTATCTAATATATCTATACATTTAATGTGTGTGTGTGTGTGTTTAATATATGCCTTACATGTCATTTTATTTATGTTTTAGAAAACTTCTGTGACAAAACATCTCTTACTTGAGAAACAAATAAGGGTTGGCGATAGAGAAAACATTTTTCCATAAAATCCAGCCTTAAATAACTCTCTAACTCATACTAGCATAGAATAACAGATGTTAAACAAACGAGTGAACAAATATATTGTTTCATTAGCCATAAATGGCACTGAAAATAACTGACCTAAAGATTAAGGTGAGGAAATAATACAATCTGCTGCTGCAGAAAAAACTGTTTTTGTTGGTGTCTTTCTTGAAAGAACTCGTTATTAGAAATGTTTTTAATAATTGATTTCATTTCAAGTGGGGAGAAGGAACTAATTACTTAGCAATAAAGTAATTAGTTAATGCAAAAGAAATTATTTCCTGAAAAACTTTGTAGTCAATCAAAGTAAGTTCTGACAGATAATACATATTGACCATTTATTAATCACTTAATCAATAATTATAAGCAATCATATTTAAAGCCAACAACAACAATAATAATAATAAAGTCTGTTTGTACCTTCATTAGTTTTTATGTAGTAAATACCAATGCAAAGGAGAATTGGTATGAACCTTTGCCTAGTAAAGTGATGTAGAAAGATGGGCAAAAGGAACAATATTCTGCGATAACGATTTATCAGACTGATAGAGTAATTGAGCATTGCCAACTGGACATGGATGTATAGAATAACAAAAGACGAATATTGCCAGGTCATTGAATGTGACCATACGAAAAAAACAGTTGAATACTGAGAGTAAAGAGGTTTTAAAAAAATCACCAAGAATTGAAAGTGGAGACAGGAAGACTATTTAGAATGTGAGAGGGCAAAAGAGACACGGGTTGGGAGTGAGGCAGTTGGGTCAATGCCACTGAAACTTCAAGACTCTTAAAGTGGTTGGGAATACTATGCAAGATTGGTGTCATGCAAAAATCAGTCTTGTTATGTACTGGGAAGATTTTAGGGAAAGTATTTATCTGTCTAAGGTCCTTGTTGTGACTTGACAGATGCTTAAATTCTCTTGCGCATTTTCCATTTATGCTGCATGACAAAAGGATGAGAACAATCCGAAGAATAGAAAGCATAAGAAAGAAACAGGACTCAAAATGGCTGCTGAAAACCAGTCATTTTGCACAGAAAAGTCACTGAAACAAAAACAGAAAAAACTATAGAAAGTGCAAAGTATAGAGTATGTAAGGAGAAAGAGGAATCCGTTATTACACAGAATAAGCTACTTTGGCACAGAAGGAATACAGATACAGAAATGACTGTGGTGCCAAGAATAGACACTCAAACACAGCACAAAGTTGCATTACAATCTTTCAAACAAATTCATTAACTCATCTTGTTAATTGTGGATCCACCCAGGCCCTTCAATGCCATTATTCATCTGTTGCTGCTGCTTCATCTCTTCATTTTTCTCTTTCTCTTCCTCCTTCCCTTACCAGATGTGAGTAACCTCAATGCAGATCCTCTAAAACAACCTGTACTGCACCCCCACCACACTTCTCATAGTTCAATCCTTTGTCCACTAGCATGAAGTTGACTTTCTCGGCTCCAGGGTTTGCAGTTCTACAAGCTGCAATGGTGACATCAATAGTGCTCGTGGCAAAGTACCAAAACCATGCTGCGGAGTGGTGGGCATTAGGACAGGCATCCAGCTGTAGAAACTATGCCAAAACAACAGACACTGGAGTATATGCAATCCTTGGATACATTGGATCCTGTCAAACCATCCAACCCATGCCAGCATGGAACACAGATGTTAAATGATGATGATATACTAAATATATATGTATTCTCTAAAAATTATCAGAGGAAGTGGTCGTAACCCTGAAATATTGAAATTCCAGGTAAAAACAAGAACTTATTTGATTTTTATAAATTGCATTGTTTTGGCTTTATATACATATACATACATATATATATATATATATATATATATA
>NC_068998.1:315470-317967 GCF_001194135.2 Octopus bimaculoides | reverse complement strand
TGTGTGTGTGTGTGTGTGTGTGTGTGTGTGTGTGTGTGTGTGTGTGTGTGTGCGCGCGCGTTCATGCATGTGTGTGTTCAGTCAATCGAAGGCAAAGTAATAAAAGTAAATGTTTAGAATTTGTCCATTTTATTGATCAGAATCATTCCTAACTTTGAATGCTCATTATAAATATAAAAATGAAAAAAGTGCAATAAAATAAGTATTTGATTGTGTTCAAACAATAAATGATTATCAAATATTAATATCTCAGCATTTGATGGAGCATTTGTAGAAATATTCTGTTACACTATGACATTTACCAAAAAATGGAATCCCAGAACCAAATGCATTGAAAGATTACTTTTGACAAATACCATAATGATCTTTTGTAATGTCGAAACTATAATATATTAATGGAATAGCAGTGAAGAATCATTAACAACTTGGCACATTGGCATCAAACAATCAGCAATTGCTAAATGGCAATTTTCAAAAGTCAATGAAGCTCAGAGAAATTTTAGAAATGAAGAAAATATGAAAAAGAATTTCAAAAAAATATATGAAAAAATTGTTTCTTTTCTTTTAGTTGAAGAGTCAGCTTGAAGTGGGCTGCTACCTTCAACTTGGCCTCTCAGCTATTTTATGGGGGCCTCAGAGATTTTCTAAATATCTTTCAAAGTTGATATTTTCCTGGACCATTAACTTTAGTCTTTTCTGTTACAATTTGGTAATTTTTGCTTACATAATCTGACCCTGAAGTATGAAGTTGTTCTTGAACACACTAAGTCCTCTCAAACCATCCAACCCACGCCAACATGAAAAATGAACATCAAAAGATGATGGTGATGACGATGATGATCATTGCCAGTGACAGAAATGAAAGGATACATGTGGACATTTTCACATGTAAGAAATAGTACACATGTGAGTCATGGAAAGATATAATAAAAGCAAAAAAAACCACTGATCTCTGTTTTTGTCAATGAAATGATTGACGCAGAAGTCATAAGACAAAACTGATTAAGGGGCAGAAGATAAATTGGTGAAGGTTCTATGATTGCAATTGTCACAGGGAATTGGTTGGAACAAGGTAGTGCCAGAGAAATTACAGGATTCTGGAAGGGTGAGGTCTGATCTTTGAAATAGAATGAACCAGGTAAGAGGTATCAGGCTGAGTAAATTAATTAGGACAGAATGAACGGAGTAAAATGAGAAATGGCTTTTCTAGAGTCAGAAAGAGTAGAAGGGGTTTGTTTTTTAAGGTCCATTGAATAATAAGTTTTGGGGAAAAGGTATTTTCTTTAGCTCTTTAGCATTTAAACCAGCTTTATCCAGCTCACCTATTCTTCCAGTTTTATGTTCAAAGTAACCAGATCTGGCCTCTCTCACCTACCCTTCAACCAAATTCACTCACAAGACATTGATCAGACTAAGGTTACAGAAGAAGATACTTTCCCAACGTGCCATATAGTGGGATGGAACCCAAACTACATGATCATGAAATAAATTTGCCACCATACAGCCATATATAGGGATTCAGTAATTAATACCAATAACACACTAGAATTAATTTAACTCACTCCACCTTTACTTTTAACTTTGTGACCTATATAAGTACCTTTATAAACAGAGCTAACTTAGCTGTTTCTCCATAGACTGAGAAAATAATAAACAACCTTAATCGATTCTTGAATTTTATTGGATTCTCATCAGAATCAATAGGAGAAATTAATATTTCTGAAAATAAAACCAAGTTTATTAGTAACTAATCCAGTTTCTATGTTTCTTAGATTCTATTCAATCTTTCAGTAAGATTTTCTATCTTCCATGCCTTGATGGTCAGTTCAAATATGAAATAATTGACAGAGTCAATCCACTGAAGAATCTTTGTTAAAGAAATATTTCAGTCACTAATTTAGTTTCAGAACAGATCTCTTTGTCCATTTAAATGAAACAAACCAAAATCTAGAGAAATAGCTTGGACAAATGAAGTTTCCTCCAAAGTTATTCTGTTTCAAGTAAACAACTGACAAAGAGAGTTGATTCATACAATACAAATGCACACATAAAAATGCAGATGCTTATCTGGAAGACACACCATTAGAATGGAGACGTTTATCTGAGGAATGGCTAAAAGTTAATTATCGAATTGCAAGAAATAAAGGTAAAGCCAAACAAATTTTTTTAAATGGAATGGCAGATTCCAAGACAACGATAAACTGTCCCATCTATGTGTTTGTGTGTGTATACACACACACACAAGAGTAGTGATGTGAAACCGCGCCCCTCTGAAGATATCAGCCAGTGAAGAATTATACATAAAAGTGCAAAATCATGATAGTGCACCAGCATGACCATAGCTACATGGCTGAAACAAATCAAATAATAAAATATGTATATATATATATATATACAAATGCATGCATCTATCTACATGTGTGTGTCTATATGTGTGTGTGTGTGTGTGTGTGTGTGTGTGTGTGTGTGTGTGTTAGTAAATATATATATATATATA
>NC_068998.1:303557-311776 GCF_001194135.2 Octopus bimaculoides | reverse complement strand
AGGGGCAACACCCTGAAACTAGTCTAGTCTGCAGATGCCAAACCAGCAGGGGGACACTGCTGACCTCCCCTGTTCGAAGGTTATAAAGGACACAGGTTTCGTGTGTCACATAGCTAGCTAGAGGCGATGGCTTCTTGGAGCTAATTCACGGCAGCTTTCGTCCTAATTTTGGGACTGCCATGTTGGCTTGGCGATAACTATTAATTTCCAGTACCGCTGCCGTAGTCTCCTTTAGAGAGACTTAGAAATATTAATAACTCTATATATATATATATATATATATATATACCAACATACACATACATATATGTGTATAAACACCCCACACACAAGAAACTGACTGTAAATTTCATTGGTTTCACATGATTATCACTTCAGACAGTATCTCGAATATTGTCAAAGACACGCACACACACACACCCCCGATTACTCCTAGACATACTTAGACACAAAGCACCAAGTGGTAGCACTGGTGGTGAGTGAGTGAGGGGTAAAGTAACCATCTTTATCTTGTTTCACCACCAACCAAGACACAACAACACAAACAAGTTTAGTTTACTTCTTAATCAGAAAAACATCCTGCAGGAAATGGTCGTTGAAATGAACTATGACGAATATATAATAGTTTACATATAGATAGATGTGTGTGTGTGTGTGTGTGTGTGTGTGTGTGTGTGTAGAAGTAAATGTAAGTAAGCGAGACAGATCAAATGACAAAGTATATTAAATTCATGAAATACAAAAAAATGGATATATACTTAACAGCTGTATCTGGGGCAACGAAACACTGGGCTTCTTCCAGCTTCTGTCAACCATATCCACTTACAAAGTTATCATCAACCCAGGGCTGACACAAGTCCAATGTGCCATGCAGTGGGACTGAACCTGGAACCATAAAGTTGGGATGCAAACTTCTGACACAGCCACACCTGCACCTATATGTATGTGTGTGTGTGTGTGTCTGTCAGTCTGTCTGTTTATCTATCTACCTATCCATCCACCTACCTACCTACCTGTCTGTCTGTCTACCTATCTATTTGCCTGTCTATCTATCTATCTATCTATCTACCTACCTACCTACCTATCTATCTATCTGTCTGTCTATCCATCTGTCTATCTATCTACCTGTCTGTCTGTCTGTCTGTCTGTCTGTCTGTCTATATAACTGAAAGCTTTTAGGCAACATTTCCTTGAAGAGAAATCATTTGTTCTGACCTTGAAGCAATCTTGGTTATCATCAACATTCAGAGTCTGAACCTTTTAACAAAGACAACATCACCAAATAACAACCTCTGGATCACTTTATATCAAAATTTATTATTTCGTATTCAGATGAGGATTCTAAACTATCAGCTTCTGAGTGATATTGGTTTTCTAGCAACATAATTAAATTATTGTTTTTATGTATATTGTCAGTGAAGGAAGGTTGCATTGTTGAAGTGGAGAGGCCCTCCTGGGGCAGAACAGCAGCAATGATGATAGTACTGTAAGGTCAATGAATTTTGCTATTTGAATTAAGATAGTTTTGGAATTGAGCATATTGAGCATATTGTCTACAATATGTTACAAAATTACATGCTATACATATGATGTGTACATACTCAATTGCATATGTATATCATCATCATCATCATTTGACGTTTGTTTTCCATGCTGGCATGGGTTGGACGGTTTGACAGGAGCTGGCATGGCCAGGAGCCGCACCAGGCTCCATTGTCTGTTCTGGCATGGTTTCTATGGCTGCATGCCCTTCCTGATGCCAACCACTTTACAGAGTCTACTTGCTTCTGAAATAGGTATTTCTGTAACTTTATTATTATCATTGGAAAGCTGATAAACTCATTAGCATGTTGGAAAATTTGCTTAGCAACATTTATTCTAATTCATTACGTTCTGAGTTCAAATTCTGCCAAGATCAACTTTACCTTTCATCCTTTTGGGGTTAATAAAACAGAGTACCAGTCAGGTACTGGGGTTGATGTTATTAACTATCCTTCTCCCCACTAAAATTACTGCCTTTGTACCAAAATTTGAAACATTATTGTTTTTGTTGTTTACCATTATCGACATTCAACAACAACAACAACAACAACAACATCTGAAAAATGGAGTCTCTGAACAGATTTAAGAATTCATTTACCAGTATTTCTTTTATACATACATCTTTAATTAAACGTTAAGTTAATTAAAATTTGTTCCGCAATTATGTGATATAAACATATTGGATTATCAGTGAGATTATTTCAATTAGAATTTCTCTGCGGTGATGAAGCTGAACTACTTGTTTTGTTAAATTCCACTTTCTACATGTTCCCAGAAATTCTTCTCACCAAAATATTGTGCAACATTGGGAATATCTCATTCAAAACTTGTATTTGTAACTTTAATAGTTTTAAGCAAGTTTCTTCATTTTTTTTTTTTTTTGCTCTCAAGTTAATTAGCTCCAGAGTTAGACATTAATGTTATTTTGATGTCCTTAGGGAGAGCATGTTGGCATGACAACCAACAGGTTGATGATTTCAACCTATTTGGATCTTCTTCAGATTTGATACACAGGGGACAATACATACTTAAAGACACCATCCTCTTCCTCACCTAGTTCTTGGTTACCTTTAATAGAGATCATTCTTTTGCAAGCAATCAAGTGAGACCAAGAGTCCTATTTTTGGCCACATTGACCAATAAATATTTCCAGATCCATCTGAGTAGTCTGGGAGATAAGCCTACAAAGGCCCATGGGACCTGGCCTTCAATCACTAAACTACTATAAGTCTTCTGTTTATTAAACAGTAGTATGGACCTAAAATAGTGTCCCAGTCTAGTGTTTTTCCCCAGATTATTCAATAGTTTTCTCAAAACATATAAAACACTTTGGCCAAACACACACACACACACACATGTTTATATGAAGGCCACATGAGATTCAAACTATGAGAAGCAACCAGATCAAAGAAATCAAGACAATAAAAAAAAAACAGTGAACCAAGTCCACCTCGTTCTCCTCTGCTGCTGGTGCTTTTATTGAAGATGAAGCAGGAAAATAGATGTACAATGTCAATCTGAATGTGAGATAAACTCATGATCTCAGTTCCACATTTCCAGGATATGAAATATGCCAAAAACCTTCCAGCATTCAGGTAATTCTGTCAAATGTGATGTTTATTTATTCACATTGTTTTGACATTCATTATCTCAATGATTATTTTTAGAATGATATTGTAAGGCAAGTGTGAGAGGCCTGATCTGGCCAGTTTGAACATAAAACAGGGAGAATATTTGGGCAGGATATGGCTGGTTTAAACCCTTAGGAGTTAAACATTGACCCCTGTAACAGCATGGGTCTGTCTGAACAAAGACAACAACAAACAGTCCCTGCCTACAAAAATAACAATAACAACACAAACTTAGAAAACTTCAATAAAGACATTCAGTCTGCAAGAAATAGCTGCTAAATCTACCCTGCACAATAGCTTACCACTTTAAATAAAGAAGGACACGTTGGCTGAAACAAAAAGGGTCATGGCTAAGATACTTTTTATCATGGAGCTGTTCATTGAAACAACATTAACAAGAAAATAAATAGAAAAAAATGAGGGCTAAAGGGGTTTTAAACTCTGATAAGAAAACAGGTGAAATCAATAAGTTGTAGCACAATGCTCCAGTATGACCACAGCCAACATAATCACACAATGATAGTAAACTTAAATTTTGTGAAGAAGGTTTACTCTTCAATGTAACGACGACAAAAAGCAGCAGCAGCAGCAGCAGTAGTAGTAGTGGTGGTACTAGTTTAGTTTCTCCTTAACTGATTATTAATTATTCATCCGACAGATACGTGTGTGTGTGTGTGTAGTAGTAGTAGTAGTAGTAGTAGTAGTAGTAGAAGTTGTTCTTAATATTTTTTGTTGCATTCAGAAAGAAAATAAGAATAAAATAAATTATTAAAAATTTAAAACAAATTAAAAATTAAAGAAAAAAATACTTATAATTAAACTGTATCATTTTATAAAACTTGGTGGATCTAATTTTTTACTTTTCTTGTTGCAGAAACATCACTGACGATGCATCGCAGAGCTTCCACAACATGTATCATAAAACAATCTACCTATCTACACAGATAGATAGATAGATAGATACATACATACATACATACATATATGTACATATATATTTACATATACACACAAGTGTGTGTGTCTGTGTGTGTATATGCATGCATTATACACACACATATACATATATATCTATATATATATATATATATATAGAGAGAGAGAGAGAGAGATAGATACATATATACAAGTGTGTGTGTGTCTGTGTGTATATGCATGCATTATACACACACACAGCCAAGTAAGATCGTTGCCAGTGCCCCTGGACTGGTTCTTGTGCGGGTGGCACATGAGATGCACCATTTTGAGCGTGGCCGTTGCCAGTACCGCCTGACTGGCTCCCGTAGGATTTTCGAGCGAGATCGTTGCCAGTGCCCCTGGACTGGCTCTTGTGCGGGTGGCACATAAAAGACACCATTTCGAGCGTGGCCGTTTTCGTGCGGGTGACACGTAAAAGTACCCACTACACTCTTTGAGTGGTTGGCGTTAGGAAGGGCATCCAGCTGTAGAAACTCTGCCAAATTAGACTGGAGCCTGGTGTTGCCATCCGGTTTCACCAGTCCTCAGTCAAATCGTCCAACCCATGCTAGCATGGAAAGCGGACGTTAAACGATGATGATGATGATGATGATGATATATATATATATATAAGCACGCATGTGTGTATGAGTGTGTTTTAAATTTAAATTACCTTTCGCCATACCATTTAAACATGATATCACAAGCAGGTTCTAAAGTTAAAAACTCAAAGCTGATATTTGAAGTCAACTTGTTTTTCCCAAGCAAAGCAAAACAGTAAATAAAACCTAACCAAAAGTTAATCCAAAACAAATAAACTCCAGCAACGAAGCTTTATAAAAACTCATCAGAACTGAATTGCCAGCAGACACAGTGGGACTGTGTTAGTGATCAGATCAAGGAGGTCCTGGCAAAGTTATTACCAAGATCAATCTGAGTGGCCTAAAATGTGCTGTGATGCATCTAAACAATCCGAGTTGAAGACAAAAAAAACAATAAAAGAATTCTCTCCTGCGATCAACAGACACATTTGTTCAATCCCAGGCAAAGTCAAAATTATCAGTGTCGCCATTGTGACTTCATAGCAAAATTCATTCTTGGACTCAAATTACATCCATGCATCCACTGCAAACATTTTTATTAATTCCTCTCCTTGAAACATGGAAATTGACAAGAGTGACCATCACCATTGATAGGAGGTGAGGGCAAAACAATGCTGAAATGCCAAGTCCTGTTGCATTGTGGCTTCCTTGAGCTGAAGATTCATTCGGTTTGACACAGCCCTACATTATCTCTTCACACTTAATTATATCTACCAGTAACGAATCAATTAACTCCCTCCCTCCACCCACTCCTGCTTCAATTAATTAGGAACCACGTGCCAATTAAGCCAGTAAACTAATGTTGACAGAAAGAGAAAAAAGAGCATTTAGTTTTGGAGTGAGCAGCTTGAGTTCAAATCCGTGCAGGACAGTGGGGAAGGGAAGAGGTAAGGGGGCAAGGAGAAGATTGCCCCCCCCCACATACACACACCATACACGTAGCCTAAAATTGAAACTGATGTTGTCGTTAATCGAGAAAAGAAAAATCTAAAAGTATTTAAGTTTTATTAAATAGAACCAAAAGTCGATGGGGTGGGCTTGACAAGGGTGGGGGTAAGTGATGGGGATTTTTAGACAAGTTTAAAAAGTTTGTAGAAGTGCATTAATAAGGTAATGAAGATGTTTTGACATTCATGCCTTTTCTTTTAATATGGAAGTTTTATTAAAGAATAGTAAACAACAAAGAACAACATGGTAGCAATGTGGGTGTTGTTGTTGTTGTTGTTAATGGTGGTGGAAAGGAATGTGTTGAGTGTGGCGAGGAAGCTTATATCAACAGAAAGAGAAAAAAAAAACTAAACAAAAATAACAAACGAAATAAAATAAGTGGCAATAAATTAGAAAAGAAAGAAATTTAAAAGAGGGAATGTTTTTTTTTCTTTCATGTTTGTAGTTAGTGTTGTTGTTGTTAAATCGTGCCGACTTGAAAAGAAACAACTTTGTTGAGATGGTTTTTGTTCAACTGTTTTCTCTACCTTCAGATGGAATGAATGAACAAACAAACGAACGAATGAATGGACAGACAGACAGGCGGATGGGGAGAGAGAGAAAAGAGAGTTCAGGTATCCAATAAGCTACCTGTTTACCTACCTACCCTATACAATAATCCATATGGCGTACGCAAGCGCATGCGGGTATCCTCCACAAATCTCCCAGGTACGTATCCATAGTAGTCGTCAACATGTTGTTTTGTCCTACCACAACCAAAACAACAATAAACAAAAAGTCTCCCTTCTGAAATATTCAGAAATAAAACAAAACAAAACAAAAAAGAAGAGTTGTTTTTGTTTGTTTGTTCGGCAGGTCCTGTTTGCTTTCGACATCGACGGACTCTAAACAACGCCAACAGTCATTATAAGTTCATTTGGCCGGTGTTGGTGGAAGACAGCAGCGTTACTAAGCAAAACAATAAATTGGTGATGCCAAAAGTGAGGTGGGGGGGTGGGGAAAAAAATTGCAGTTGTGGAGTTTGAAAAAAAGCTCACACTGTCAATAAGAGCTGCTTGTACATATAGAGTAGCAGGCAACAACAACAAGAAGAACAAGCAGTAACGCAACCACCACCACTTTCTTAGATCCACCATCCAAAGCAGCAGTGATGGCTGATAAGCTTGTTGTTGGGGGTGGGTGGGAGTGAGGGGGAGGCGATGAGAGATAGACGCGGTGGGGGAGGGGGTATTGACACGTGAGGGACGGGGATAGAGAGAAAGTTAGAGGAGATATGAGAGGTGAAAGATATATATATATATATATATGTACATATATATATATATATATATATGTGTGTGTGTGTGTGTGTGTGTGTGTGCATGTATATATGCAGAGAGATAAAGATTGATAGGTAGATATATAGATCAATATATGAATTGATCAATAGACATATATCATCAACATCATCATCATTTAACGTCTATGTTCCATGCAGGCATGGATATACAAATATTTATGTATATATGTGTGTGTGTAAATATATATATATATATGTGTGTGTGTGTGTGTGTGTGTGTGTGTGTGTGTGTGTGTGTGTGTGTGTGTGTAGATATAGATATATAGCAAGAGAGGAAGAGAGAAATGTAGATAAAGAACTAAATAAGGTTTTGTATGTGCATATATTAATATATGTATATATATATATATATATATATATATATATTGTTTTCACTTGCCTGCCCTCAACTTTCCTTTCTAGCTATTACTGACAAATGCAACTCCTATATACACAGATATATAAATAGATAAATATATAAGTGTTAGATAAACACAGGCTTACATACGAGGCGCAGGCGGACCCCAATCGCTCTTTAAGCACTGAACTAATACAGCATTTGTTAAAATTTGTCCCTTCTGTATATTCTTTTTGTTCAGTGCTTTCCTAAGAGATATGTGTGTGTGTGTGTGTGTACATACATACATACTTACATTATTTAACGACCGTTTTCCATGCTAGCATGGGTTGGACGGTTTGACTGAGGACTGGTGAGCCAGAAGGCTGCACCAGGCTGCAGACTGATCTGGCATGGTTCTCTACAGCTGGGTGCCCTTCCTAACGCCAACCACTCCGAGAGTGTAGTGGGTGTATTTTGTGCCACCAGCACAGGTGCCATTTGCATGACACTGATATCTGCCACGACTGTGATGTTGCTTGGCTTGATGGGGCGTATGTATGTATCTACACACACATACACAGATACACATATAGGCAAATATACATGTATACATACAAGTAAATGCAGTGTGCATGTGTGTATGTGTATGTACCCCTTTCTAGACATCACAAGATGGTTAAAAATGAGCATCATTGCGATACAAATGAGGTTGTGTCCATTCTTCCATGAAAACATGCCAAGCTGTCGAAGAATATCACCTTCCTTGGAAACAGGCAAAATTTGATGCCAGGAAGGGCATCCAGTCATAGAAAAATCTGACTTCAAGCACGTAAACCCAAGTACATGTTAGATAAGCTTGTTGTTGGATGGGTGGGAGTGAG
>NC_068998.1:303018-303432 GCF_001194135.2 Octopus bimaculoides | reverse complement strand
TAAGGAGAGGGTCTCTGATGAAGCTACAAGGTATTACTCAGTAACCCAAATATGAGTCCACTGCATCTCATAGCAGAAACAGCTGTAAGCTAATGAAGTTCATAAGATAATTGCTTATTCCTTTGTCATTGCATTTTCTTACATATATACATATAATATACACACACACACACACATATATATATATGGTTGGCTGAAGGTTGTAGCATAAGTCACATGCCCAAGGTGCCACATAGCAGGACTGAAACCAAAACTATGTGGTTGAGAAGCAGACATTTAAATGACACACCTATGCCTGCATCACACACGCACACACACACACAATTATACATAAAAGACGTATATATATATATCATATTATATACACAGACACAAATGCAAGCAGATTACAGACAGATAGAGATGTATGTGTTT
>NC_068998.1:301053-303008 GCF_001194135.2 Octopus bimaculoides | reverse complement strand
GGTAGACAGTGTAAATTCACAAGCTGTCAGATTACTGAGTTTATTTGTTTATTTATTTCCTTATTTGGCAAATGGCCAGAAGCTTTTCTGTCCAAGAAGAGTTGTGCAAGACTTGATCAAGCTTTCCTTCTCAACATTTTACAGGTTGCATTGTTTTTAAGCCAGAAAATGAGATTAGGGGATAAAGCACTCAACTCCTTCCTAGGGTCATATACACACACATATACACATGGTACACACAGATACAGACACTATATCTATATACATATATATATATATATACAATGTATCTGTGTGTGTGTGTTCATGCACACACCAATATACTTAGCCGGCTAAAGTATGTCAAAGCATCTACATACCTTTCCCTGCATCTTAATACACACTCACTCACATATATATAAACGAGTTACGAATATTCACATGACACACATACATAAACACGTTTGTGTATATATGCGTGTATGTATAAAGAAACATGCTGCAAATCCATTCCCATGTCCACTTAAATGCACATGTCTGTACTCACACTCACACATGTATGCATACTCACACACACACACACACACACACACACACACATCAATTAATCTTGACAAATTCATTGAAATACTCTATAACTGTATTGTCCTAAATACAATTATATTATACACCCAAATTATTATACACCCACAATACATAATTATTATATATCTAGAATACTAACATATCCTGGTATGTGTATATATGTATACAGGTGTATGTATATGCACATCGTGTATGTGTGTATACATGTGCATAAAAATGTATATTCATACATGTGTGTATATGAATATGTTTGCCTACATGTGTATGTTTGTATGTATACAAGGCAGACATACACATGTTTAGTGCGAGAAGGTCTGTGTTGATGGTCACTGATCAAGGCAGAGCGCTGTGTCCAGAGTGAAATTGCGGACAGTATATACAGGCTCTAATCTTACCAGCTGTCCACTGCTGTCCACTATCAACAGAGTGATTAGATTAAGGGATTGTGGATTATCCAGAGTAATCACCAATCACTTGGCTATACTTACATGTCTGGTAGATGAGGCAAGGATAACATTTATACACACAGGTACACACACACACACACACATACACACATGTGCACATAGACACACACACACACACACAGATACACGTGCACACACACACACACACACACACCTGCACACACTCACACACACTTACAAATATGCAAATATGCACACTCACTAGCACACATACACACACCATATATCAGTTGAAACAATAAACAACATTATAAGTAATTATCTTCATTATTAGTTACCTTTAATTTATTTATTTATATTCTCTTAAAATTGTAAAGACATTAGATAATATAGTACTAAATACAATGTAGATGTGAGGGTCATGGCTGGAACACATGACCGATTTCATCAACAACATCAAATGATTAATTGCTTGACATCATCACCAATGTTCCCTCATTTCCTCAACCGTTCCTGTTTACCATATTTGCTTCCATCTGGAAAGACTTTCTGATGCTTCTTCAAAAAGAACAAAAACATGAACACAACTTGTCAGCATAAAACAAAGTCTCTGTCATCACTAATTACCAGTTAATTAGCTCCTAATCCCTACACGTGTTACATTATTTATCCAACAGCTTTTACAGATGTTAAGAAATTCTCATCAATATTTAGATAAAAACTGTGCCAAGAAAATTTAGCTGAAAACCATTTAAGTCATTGAAGGTTTAAAGGGTGGGGACACACAGACATTCTGGTTTCAGAGGTTAAGAGGTCATGGCTCAACTAAAAACTAGAAAAAAGTGAATGTCGTTAATTTGACATAATTATTGAACAGTTGAACTGAAAATATTTAAATTTTACACAAATGTTTGTGCGTGCGTGTGTGTGTGTGTGTGTGTAGATGTCAAAATAAAACAAAACACAATATGTGTTAATATATAT
>NC_068998.1:299570-301043 GCF_001194135.2 Octopus bimaculoides | reverse complement strand
TATATATATATATATATATATATATATATATATATATATAAACAAGGTAAAACTATAAAAATATATACTTTAATTCTCAGTTAATTCAATCATTTAATCTTTATCGTGGTTAGATAATCCTTGTGGAATAAAAACTAGTCAGTTAGTAAAATGCTCAGGTAAAGGTGATCAGCTTTAATTTCCAGCAGATAACCTCATTAAATATACTGCACTAATTATTATTATTGTTATGAGGTAAATAACTTATATATACATTGGTTGCTTAGTTATGAAATAGGTTGAATGGGTTCAGATTAATGGGGAAATGTTTCTGCTCATTTTAAGCAGGAATGGTGATCTTCAGATAAAATATATCTCATTCAAAACAGTTGAAAAAATGGCTCAGAGCTGGAGAGAGAGAATTGAAACAAAGATAAAGACAACAAACTGGAAAATCTCAAAATCTTCATCAGTGGTCATTGCTATAAATATTGGAATTGGTCACTAAATAGGGTTGTTGATGTCGAGATGATCAAACAACAAACAATTGAAACATAAATATTGGGAAAACCATAAATATGAAAGAATTATGTTAAATTAGGTTTATTAAAAAAAGGCAGACATCGTTAGCCTAATGAAGTAACTAGCTAGGAACACATTATCCATGACAACCAAATAGCAAGGTCATTGCTAACATAATTTAATAAAGTCAATTAAGAGATTTTAATTAATAAAGATTACACTTGCACTGAAGAGAATAAGTTATTAATGATTAATTCTGATCAAAAAATGCAGAGAAGACAACTCTGAACTTTGTCAATAAAGTATTTGGATTATCTCCCTTGCTTAGACTAGCATTAATTTGTAAGAGGCTTTTTAATTTTATTTTTAATTGCAGGAGTTATATTAATTAGTTAAAGTAACTTGCCCACCCAAATTATGTTAGTGCCAATTTTACCTTTATATTTTGCCACCAAGAATATTTTTGGTGTATAGTTATGAGAAGATCACGTTCAATATTGCTTGATATTGATTATTCTCAATAACTGTTAAATATGTAATACAATCTTCCAATAAATAATATTTGTTAAAACTTAAACCAACACATCAAACGGAAAATTTAAACCTCCTCAAGTTTATAATAACACTTTCTACACGGACATCATGCACAACACGTTCGATAGGAGAGAGTTCAAAGATAACATTTACCTGAAACAGTGTTTATTCTACAAACAACACCTACCGCAGGTAATCACAGGTTAACCATTTATTGAGTTAGCTTTTTTTTTTTCTTTTATATTATTAAACACAAAACATAACAAATGGTGGTGGTGGTGGTGGTGGTAGCTTGGAGATTTGCCTAAATGGTTTAATGGCTGCTAAATTGAATAGATTTAAGTCTGGGATTGCAAATATAAGCATGTGAAAATATGTTTTATCTATCTATCTATGTGTACACGCACACACATGTATATACATATATATATAATATAT
>NC_068998.1:293930-299424 GCF_001194135.2 Octopus bimaculoides | reverse complement strand
TATATATATATACCAGTGCTCCAGTGTGGCTGCAGTTTAATGATGACTGAAAGAAGATAAAAGATACACACACACACAAGATGGACATTAACATGTTGATATATATAATAATAATAATAATAATAATAATAATAATAATAATAATAATAATGATGATGATGTTTGTCCGCCATTGTCATGACCAGAACATCACATGGGAGAATAAGCTAGGTCCCAATGCATCCAGTTTTGTGGCTGACCAGGCTGATGCATGCTCAGAAGGTTCTGCCTCACAAGTCAGGCAGAAGGTGGTCTGCTGGAGACGAAGGCAAGGAATTGGCTCTCAGCTCGTGCAGCTCACATTTTCTTTGTGCTCCAGAGATTCTATCCTGTTCAGAGAAGGCGGCACCACTGTAGGGGCAGCTACACCAGGTAGGATGGTCCCTTGCCTACATTTCCCATGTGTCAGGGTTGATCTGAAAACACCTCAGTGACGCTTTGGGTGTATCCTTTGAAGCACTTTTTCGGCCCACCTTGTGTGTGCTTGCCTTCTGCCAGTTCACTGTAAAACAGACTTTTGGGTAGTCACGTGCCAGGCATTCAAACATGGTGACTGACCCACCTCACTTGTGCTCTCCTTAGCAGAGTGTAAATGCTTCGCAGGCTGAAGAGTCTGCCATCAGTCCTGAAACTGATTTGGCGCTTGTTTCGTCAATGTTGCAGTAAAGGAAGATGTTCCGAAAGCATCGTTGCTAGAAAAACCACCTGAACAAAATTCCGAGAGCCATTAACTTTGTTGGTAACAAAGGGCATCTTCCTCAGAGTGAAACACAGATTGTATGATCCCTGTGTATGAATAGCTATGCTACATGGTAGTGAAACATGGGCTGTGAAGGCAAGGGATATGTGAAGATTTGAAAGACATGGACATTTTCCATTATTGATGTTCAGACTTCATTCATGTTGCAGGTCTTGCAGGGATGCTACTCAAGCAACCCATGAAGACCAAGAGCAAACATATTCAACCCCAATATTCCTGCATTTCCACTCCTGGCCCATCATTTCAACTTGGCAGTCGAAACACTCATCTGTTATTCAAGGTGTTAGAAATGTATTCCCTGAAATTCTCATTTATCAGATGGATAGTTCAAACCATAAAGAATTGTGTTTCAGTAAAATAAGCAGCAAGAGGGAGGCTAAAGAGACACAAAGAGTCAGCACCATATCAGCTTGTTTCAACTGTGTCTCAAGCAAGGTACCATACTGTACGAATTACACAACTAACAACTGGAGTCTTTCACAGAGATTTTGTTGCCAGTGGAAGCCAATTCACTTCATTATTTCTATTAATGCCTTTAACGAAGACATTAACATCACATAATTGCATCCTTGTCTCATTATAAATTCACAACACCTAATTCATACCTAGTTTTATTTTAATCAGTAATTTTAATTAAATTCCCAGTAAACTTTTAAAATTCAAATCAATTTCTTCCTCTAAATTATATGAATGTAGATTAGGGTAGTTTGGATATAAAAACAATAAAATATAAAATAATATAAGTTGTATTGATGGCAGCAATAAAGTGTGCGTGTGGGTGTGTGAGACAGACAGACAGACAGACAGACAGGCACAGAGAGATGAGACTAACAGAGAATGTCAAAGAGTAATCCACATTCCGTAGCTAAATTCCAGCCTTTGACTTACTGAAACTCACCCAGTTCTTTGGTTGTTGTTGAGTTTTATCAATTAAGAAAAGGTTGAAAATATGATCAAAACAAACAACACAATAATAATAATAATAACATTTTCAGTAAACCTAATGAGATCCTATCGTAAAAATCAACTCTTCAAGACTTGGTTTGATTGTAAAGGAGCTGAGTGTGGCAGGGTGGGAAAGCCTTATCAATATGAACGGTTTATCAGGGGAAGAAGCTATTACAAACATTATCACCAACAGCGAGATTTTCCAGGTTTTCTTGCATCACTTTTATTTTACACTTTTCTTCATTTCGTAATTACATAACAGAAAAAGAAATTGTAAAACAAATGTTTTTAGGCAAAATCTTGTTGTGTTTTGGTATTTTCTGCTAGTTATTTCTTATTTTCGGTAAGTTCGTAACTCCTATGTCGAAATGTCAGAAAGAAAAGAAAGATCAAGTCAGTGAATTTTCTGCTTGAAACCAGCATTACAACAAACAATCTAATCAATATTTAAAAATAAACAAAGACTCAATTCATTCTGTTTGCTTGTGACACGACAGAAAGATTAGAAGTTGTAAAAAGATCACATTCTGCAGGTCACAATAAACAAGGTAGAGAATGGTTTTCTGCCAAGAAATCTGATTGAAGCCAGCTGTATTGTGAACAGACGAAGATAGCAAATAGAATGACATTGTTTAGAAAGGAAGCCATAAGCAAAATGATAGAAGAGGCAAAGAAATGGTTTTAGCAACATCAGCTTGTTTGAGGGGAAATAAAAGTGATTGTGACTAGCCGACAGAGGTAAGGTGTCGAAATATAGAGAGAGCCATAGAGCAAAAGTGATACATCTGTAAATTTATTAGAGAGACATGTAACTGCATGTAAGAGGAGAGATTGTAAACTCACTTCATTAATTATTAGCAACAGATAAGTAAAAGCGACTGACTTGTAAACTTAACTGAAAATACATGGTTATATCAAAAACAATTGAATTAGAAAAGAAGTTGAGATTCAAAACATTCCAGGACTGTACAGATGTAGAAAACCACAAGAGTATATCAGGGAGAATTATATCCTGACTGTACTGATGTAGAAAATTAAATATTAAGGGGTTTTATTCCAAGATTGTTTAGTCCTTCCCTAAACATGTCTAACATGACACAAAAATATTTCAGAAATAAAAACCAATTCTACAAACTCCTGTTTGTCAGGCATCATGGAGGTCAGCCACAGAGACCAATGTATCATAAAGTTTTAAGGGATAATTACTGGTCTAAATGTAAAGAATTGTTTAGTTAATGCAGTTCTAACAGTGGTAATCTACTCCTCATTGTAGCTCTGGCATCCCAAAACTTAATACTTAAGCATGTGGCTTACCATTTTAAAGATAATTGTTTAACAAATATTTTGCTGTAAAAATAAGTCTCATTACAAAGAAGTCAACACATATTTTAAGTTTTAATTTGTAAGAGTAGAGCCAATAAGTCATTTGTTGGACCTTCAAGACAGAGAGAGGAAATTATTCTCAGGTTGGACAAAACGGAATGGATCCTACGAAAAGTAGATAAAGACTGAGGCTGGTCACCTACATTTACCAGTTTAAATACCATTTTATAGCTGAACCACTAATAAGCCCCAAAAAATTGATAATTGATAAATAATAATAATAATAAATTGAAAATATATGACTTCCATGAGAAAACCGTGTTAAAAAACTTAGAAACATGGCTTAAAGTGGCCGTTATATATCCAGCACCATACAATTTCATAAAATATTTATATAGAATAATTAAATAATAAGATTGATACTGTATGTTATTCAATATCTTCACAGCCTAAATCCCCTCTGGTCTTATATTAACAAAGTTGATACTTTAATAAAAAGCACAAGAGAAGTTTTCTTCTCTCAATTCTGTCTTAAGGAGACTGAAGTTGGTGTTATAACATTTTATGATTTAATTTACAGTTTTTATTCTTTCCTTATGGAACAGTTTGTATGTAGAGTGGGCAATGCAGGGTACCGTGGAAAAAGAGAGCAGACAAGCGGCTCAAAGTTTGTCGGTTCAAATCTACTTGAAGGAATATCTTTGTACGGCCCATAGCACATCTGTAATAAGTAACCTTCCACTTACCTTCATCACAGAACTCTCATTAAAATCTCACCAGGTAGGATTAATTATCAGTTCTAATATTATCTAAACATTAGTACTTACTGTAAAAGATGCTGTTTTAGGAGCTAGTGCATCCATGAATATATATATGGACTCTCTCATTGGACTGTCAACATTCAAAGTCAACACTGAGACCCCGGAAAGGAAATTTATGCATTCCACGACCAGAATTTGGAACAAGAACCATCACACCAGATAACTGTTTCTTCTACTTGGTTTCACATTTTCAGACAAACATTCTTTAACCAAAACAAACTATTCCAGATAACTGTTTAAGCTTCATTGATTTTTCTTCAAAATCATTGACTTTTTTTTAATAACTATACCAATTATTGGACCATTATTCTTAGAGAGAGAGAGAGAGAGTGTGTGTGTGTGTGTGTGTGTGTGTGTATAGGTCAATGCATGTGAACTGTGTTAAATCTTATTTAGTTTTACAATTTACTATTTGTAAGATTACAATAAAAGCTCTATATTGCAGTTAATAGAGGATAATTAGAGAAATAATAATTATCAAAATACAGGAAGGATAATTTGTCGATTCTCCAGTAGAAAAACAAACAAAACCATTGTTATTGTGTTAGATTAAAGCTGAACATAAACCTTTGTTTAGTACAAATGTGTTTGGTTATGTAATTATATATATAGACACACTTGGATGTTTAGATTTGCATAAGTTGTACTACATGTATACATGCTACTGGTTTGTAAGAAACTTCAGGGAATCTAATTGTAAATCTTTAAAAATCCAAACAGTTAATCTCTAATGTTATAATTATGAATTGTGAATAGAATTATAATCTGACAATAAAATAAGTAGACACCAAATAAAAGGACACCAAATTGCTAAATATAACGGTTAAATATCTCTCAAATGACATCACTGTTCCCAGGGCTCTGACAATTATTGATACTACTACTACTACCACCTTTTTCATCGACCACAACTGCTTAACTTTCCAAGCCTTCAGTCATAATGTAATATCCCTTACCCTTCCCTTGCCCTAGGATGCTGGATGTGCATCAGCAAGTGATCATAACAAAGATGCATATTGAAGAAGAAGAAGAAGAATCCTTTTTATTATAGGCAGCACAAGGCCTGAAATTTTGTTGTGGGAGAGCATTAGCCAATTACATTGACCCCAATACTTGACTGGTACTTATTTTATTGACCCCAAAAGGATGAAAGGCAAAGTTGACCTCAGTGGAATTTGAACTCAAGAATAACAGCATACTGTTACATTGACAAAAGGAGGTCAGGGGTTTAGCAACAACAACAACAACAGTGCTTGGCTACTTGTTCAATAAGGTTTTGAACAGTTTATCAATGGTACCCTAATACCGAGCATACAGTTTATAAACAGTACCTCAGCTTATAGATGGTACCATTGTACCTACCATGCAATCCAAAGAACCAAGAAGCGGAGTCGGTGACCACCTCCACCCTTACACTCTATGCTGCTGCTACTACTACTACTACTACTACTACAACTACTCCATACATTAACACCACATCAAATATTGTGACATTTTAAAACAATGATGCAACCTTTCCAATACACTCAGGACAAATTACGGCAATAAATAATGTAATGGATAGAGGGGGGGGGGGGGTAGATATGTTCATAGATGGCGCTGG
>NC_068998.1:293689-293920 GCF_001194135.2 Octopus bimaculoides | reverse complement strand
AGAGGGGGGGGGGGTAGATATGTTCATAGATGGCGCTGGTGTTTACCATTAGCTACCATTAGCTACAAGTTGTTTTATCAGCAACAAAGGAATTCTGTCTCTCTTCCTTTCTCTCTCTCTTTCTTTCTTTTGCTTTTCACTTACTACTACTACTACTACTACTTACACATACTTTGTGTGTGTGTGTGTGTGTGTGTGTGTGTGTGTGTGTGTGTGTGTGTGTGTGTGTGT
>NC_068998.1:286355-293302 GCF_001194135.2 Octopus bimaculoides | reverse complement strand
ATGGATCGAATATAAAATGGTTTTGGGTTTGTTTTTTGTTTGAAATTTCAAAGATATTTTTTAAAAATCTATAAGTCAAACCCAAAAATGCATTAAATAATTGTATATTTGTGAAGTGGGAGGTTTACACAGGAAGTGAAATTAAAAATTATATTATATATATATATTAAAAATTATATATAAAAATTATATATATATATATATATATATATATATATATACATGCTAAATATATGTGTGCATAAAGCATTTAAATAGACATGTGTGTGTGGGTGTGCACGCAGCTTGCCTTTTATAAATCCTTCATATTACACTTCCTATCGATTCTATCCATGTACAGCAGCAAATAGAGAATCTATTTTCAAGTGAAGAACTGGAATGTTCTTCTGCTTTATTACATTAACAATTCCAATGAACAACCACATTTGCTAATAAGGTCATTAAAAACTTACTAATCCTACCAACATTGTTTGATTCTTTTACTTTTGTTTTAGATGTTCCACAAGTAATGAAATCTAATGAAATGGTACCTGATTAAAACTTAGAAATGCTTCCATAGCCATTAGATATTTTTTTAGGTTTTGTAGAACAAGCAATGCAGAACTCTAAACATAACACGAATTATGTAGAATATTTCAGCTTTTTGAAATTTCTGTTCAATTTAAGTTACTGATTGTTACCCCCAAAACAAAAGGGACCCAGCCTCTGACACAAAGTGAATATCAAAAACATCCCCGGTTTTAGAAAGATACTTTTTCCTAAACATATTTACAATCATCACTTTAGCTTCAAATATTCATAATTCGAAGAAACTATGAAGTGTTGTGAAGTTTCGATGTTGGATTAATCAAGTTCAAACTTTACTGCAATCATTGCTAGGTCACTAGACAAAGGGCATAACTCTGCCTGCCTCAGTCGGCCTGACTGGTAGATATGTTCCATTATTACACCATAGTTGAATGAGTAGAAATGGGACAAAAAATTGTTCCAAACTCAATACTTCAATAATTAGTGGAAGGATGGGTACCCAACAATTGTTCCAATAACAGGTAGATGAATAACCAAATTCTAACAAAATCATATCACGCATACAAGGGAGGCAAATCAGTGTAAAAAAGTAGAAAATGAATAAAAAAAATTTGAAAATATTTCCACATATTGATAAAGTCTTCATAAAAATTGCATGATTTTGGTTCATAACAAGAATCTATGAATGCAAGAGCTGTAGAAGAAACTCATGAAACCATCACCATTTGGATTATTATTATTATTATTATTATTATTATTATCATCATCATCTTTATTATTATTATTATTATTATTATTATTATTATTATTATTATTATTATTATTATGTGTGTATAATCTGTCTATTTTGGTTCAAATGGAACCTTACTGCAATATATAAAATGCTTTCAATAATAAAATGAGGAAAAAGGCCAAGTTAAAACATTAAAAAGAATTTTTCCCTTTTAGAGTTTTAATGCAATAAAAAAACACACAAAAACAGAAAATATAAAAATGTTTCCCAAATCCTCTTTGACAAGAATATCCCAAGGATGTCACAGTAAAGGTGAACACAGAGTGTGGAATACTGGAACCAAGACTATCAAGTATGGAATTGTGGGAGTTTTCTTAGAAAGAAGGTAGACAAGGCAGAAAAATCAAAGACAGCACTGAAAGAATTATCTTGTGGGGTGGGGGTGATTCCATTAATTGAAATAATCTATTCATTGTATATAAAAACTACTTTCTGCTAAAAGACAAGAATTTGTGTATCTAAGTAAATGGCAAAATGGGTTTACATTTCTGTATTAGTGTGTGTGTGTGTGTGTGTGTGTGTGGATACACACACACATACATATATAAATGCATTAATACAGACCAACAGATTTTCATTCCTATGTCTTTTCCTGAGCGATAAACTAATGCTTGGGCTGCAATGAGACATGTGGACTCCATATTGATCCATGCATTCCACATGTGGATCCTACACTGGACAACATTGGTTAATATTAAACAGAACATTAAAACAGACAGTTTAGAATAAACCATTTTGATAGTAAAAGGGTTAATAATACAGAGTTAACCATTCATGAGCTCACCAACATAGTAAGGTACCAGCCAGAAGTTGGCATGATTTTGTAGAGAAAGAGAAGAAATATAGACAGGAAATGTTTAGTAGATTCAGTAAGAAAATATGAGAGAGAGAGGGAAAAACAGGGAGAGGTAGAGTAGATGAAAAAAAGGAAACGGAGAAAGAGAAAAAGACAAGGAGAAAGAAGAAGAAATAAGAAAGTAGGTTCTTCCAATTAAATTTACATTTCAACTGATGATAATGTCTGATTTTGAAAGTCTTTTATTTGGAGAACAAAGAATGTTTTAGTGGTTCATTTCTTTGGTTAGTTTTTAGCCGCAGCAACTCAATAAATCTGGTATTTCCAACACAAAGTTGAAACATTTAAATTGCTTTCTAACTTTGTTATTCTAAATATGGAGTGGGGGAAGGGAGAGTGGAAATTCATTTGAAGAGGCTTAGGGTTCAATTATAGAAGAGGGGGGTATAATTAATAAAGTTCACTCCAGTAGTTTTAAAAGTCAGTGTCAACTAGATTTGAACCCAGAATGAAGAAGGATGAGAGTAAATACTAAGAGATATTTACCAACATTTCTACCAACTCACTGCTCTGGGATCTTGGTATTAAATACATTTATATGCAAATTAATGTACATAAAATTTGCATAAAACTAAGTTACCATTTAATTTTATGGGAATTCAAAATAAACATATATGCAAACTAAATAAAACAGATCAAAATACACAAACACACTCCATTAGACATTTACACATCAAAGCAGAACTTAAACAGCTCACCTTGATTTTAGACACATTATCCTTCAGCTGTCCATTTTTCTGCATCAACAACAATTGGCAAGATTTCCAACTCAAAAAAAACAATACTACCCCACCATTGCTGATTATTTCACTCTCCAGCTTTTACTCCACCATATTCCCACATAAACAGTAATGGTGTCCCTTAACTCTACTGTTCCTTACTTCATCTTCTACCGCCTAAAATGCACATCATAGTATTCACACATAATGCAGCTAATGCACAAAATACATCAAGTGGTGCATAAAACAAATACTTTTGTTCAAAACTGATGCAAATTTTTTAGTCTTAAATGATAAAATGCTTCACACAATGCTTTTATATTTTATAACAGAGAGTTGATGGTAGTCTTAAAGGTTATGCAATATACACTAAAAGAAACTTATTGATTGAAAGTTTATATTCCCACAAAAACATGGAATTAATATGTATTTTATCGCTGGACAAGGCTTCCATATTTTTTTCTGTATAAATTATCTGGAAGCATTTTTCTACAGGGGTTAGCTATAGATGAAGTGTTGGCATCCACTGGATACTTAGATGCTGTTGCTCTTAGTCAGCCCTGAGGGAACAACGCCACCACCACCACCATCATCATCATCATAATCGTCGTTCTTCGACATGGTTGAACAACCAAATCCCAACCAGCCAGGATCCTCAGTATAGGATTATATTCTCATAATCATAGCTTTAATCATTCAATCTTTTTGAATAACCTTATCCATGTGTCTTTATACAAGATAGACTTGCATTCTTTGAGGGCAATTTTGCAGTTATTTCTAGCAGCTAAAGGCTCCTTGTGGTTTCGGTACAGAATACAAACATTACACTCTTCTCCTGATAGGTTGACATTTTTGGTTTAATCAGCTCTGGTTTTAATTAGCAACGGTTTTAATTACATTATGTTTGATTGATTCCTATCAACTCTATCACTGTTATAATGTTTAACTCACACCAGTTCTTCTGTCAGGTCTTAAATGAAGTCAATCAGGGAGCCCCTATATGACTGCTCTATATGCTAAATATAGCAGTTAAATATCCCTCAAATGACATCTTAAGAAGGACATATATAATAACATATCTCTTACATACCCTCAAGAACAAAAAATGAGATCATGGCTATGAAAAGCCTTTGATCACAAGCCAGTTCAGAATTGACCTGGGGTTAAACAACAATATTTAATTTTTTATGAATGTGTGGTCACTCAAAATGCACAAAACAGCAGCTAGGACATCTTCAAATCATGTCTTACTGCCTTTAGAAATATAGGATACACCATTTAAATAAAAACAAAACAAGATGGTCAGAAATGGAAGGCTTCTGATCATAGATCTGTCCAACTGCTTCTAACCTAAAGCTAATAACCTTTCAATCTGTTCACAATATTCTTATTAAAACAGAGAAAATAGATTCAACATTTATTTATTGAAGTTTATTTCTTACACGCAGTTATTTATCTATGAAATTAAAATATACAGTAAAATACAAACTAGTTTTATTGAATCAAATTGATGGAGAATGTATCTCTTGGCTGGTGGCGTGAACAATCATGTTTCAAATAGCAATGCCAGGATGAGTTCTTTGGAAAATGGTGGAAAAAAAAAAAAGAAAGACCTAAAGACATGCTGTATGTTGTGAGGTAATTAACTCAGATAATGAACGGTTAATTACTTCATCAGACATCAATGGATGATCACTTCTATAGACTTGACATGTGTCACAGGCAGAAACACTGTGAGATGGATGCAACTGATAATGGAACTGCAATTAATGCCCAGTCTTCATGAGTTTGATTCCAATTGTAGAACTCTCAAAAACTGTTTGTCTGTCCATCCATTCATAGTTGTGTGTGTGTGTGTGTGTGTGTGTGTGTGTGTGTGTGTGTGTGTGCGTGCGTGTGCTTGCTTCTCCAATCTGTCTGAGGTAATATTTGTATCATCAACAAAAAAGAAAAATGTCTAAAATTGAAATTATTTTTGCCATTCATCTTGTGGCTGTTGAAATGTTTTAAACATTCACGGGAATAAAAACACACATCTAAATATTGTCAATAGATAACAATTCTGGAACAAGGTTAGATAAATACTCTTTTCTTGAATATATATATATTTTTAATAGGGCAGTTAATTATTATGGAGCAAGGTTAAATATATTTTCTTCTCTAGAATTCTCTCATTCTTTCAAATGCTATTTAGAGTAGCTCAACACAAGATTATAAAAACGATGTCAAGTTATAAAAGTATGGAAAACAATAAACGCTGCAAGACATCACACTAAAATATATAATACCAGGCAGCCCAGTTAGCACTGAGTTAACAGGCTTTCCATTAACAACACATTTACATCAATACACGGAAATTTAGAAAGCACACACACACACATACTTTTAATATTAAAACGATGCAGGCCAACAAAAATGACTAAAAATAATTTTCAGTGTGCCTCTAATATTTGTTTAGTGTCACCCAGGGTGTGCTGAAAGGTTAAAACACTTAACTAAATATTATTTTATGAAATAAAGATATGGTTTCTGTATCACTGATATTCCCAAAGATACAGCCTAGAGTTTCTGGTTATTTCTTCTATGGTTTTGGCATTATTCTTCCAACCATTTCCATGTTGGTGATAAGCATTCACATTAATTAATTTTTTATATCTTATAAAAAACCATTCATTCACAGTTTCTAGTTTATTAAAGAATCCAACATTCCAACAAGGAAAGACTAAGAAACATTCTCTCATACATCAACATTATTTAATTATTTAATTATTTAATTATTTAAGCATCGATTCTAAATCTTTCTAGAGTTTATCAAAACAATTATTGTTGAGCCTCATCAATAATAAGTTCTTAATAACATCCAGCAAGGAAGGACAGACATCTGACAAGCTAGACATAATAAGCAAATCTCCCTCAATGCATATCATAGAACCTTAAATAAAAGAACTGTAGCCTAAATAATGTAATCCTGCATATAACATGTCTGGATAAAAGACAGGATGGTCACAACTGGAAAGTCTTTAATGACAGATCAGCTACATCATGGCTGGAACTAACCAACAGCAACAGTTCTTAACATTGTTCACACACACACACACACACACACACACACACACACACACACACATTCATGCACCCACCCACATACACACACACACACATACACACAGCCACATACAACACATACTCTCATAAATGCACGTACCTACACACTCTCATCACCCCCTCCCCCCCACACACACACTCAAAAAAGATTCATTCTGAAACAGACACACATCCACATCCACATTCACACTCGTTATAGTATTTCTGAATGAATCTGTGATTCTTTTTAATTGTATCTGAGTAAATCAACAGAATCGGTAATGAGGCAGAGGCAGGTTTTGAATGGTTATTTCGCTGCAACTACAAGATGGGTCCTTCTATGCAAGATGGATGTGGAATGATAATAGCAACAGTATTTATACATGTGTATGTGCATATGTATATTTGTGTGTTTGTGTGTGTGTGTGTAGACAGATGTATGTATTTTTATGTTTCATATAAATTGCATACGTGTGTGTGTGTGTGTGTGTGTGTGTGTGTGTAAATTAATGGATGTCCATCAACTTCAAAGATCCATTTCACTGCTGTTGTTCAATCAACAAAACTGCTGACGCTTTATGGCTGTGGCACAAGTATTTCACAGACACTAGAATCTTTAATGTAATTCTAAATGAGACTCAGGGAAACAAATGAATGCCTTTATGGAGACCTGCCAAAAGTTAGTGAGAAGATCAGGCAAAGACAGTTGCGAGTATCTGGTCACTGCATGCACCATTCTGAGCTGGAAGCATCCAAATTAATCTGGTGGAACCCACTTCATGGCAAGGAGAGGAAAATGGTGCCACGGGTCGACGGCTTGATTGCAGACACTGGGGCAGTGATGACGGACTGGAAAGTGTGGCGGGTGGAATATATTGCTGCAGTCCGGATTGGAAACTGGCCATAAATAATAAATAATTATTACAAAATCCATCCAAGAGATAGGTTACCACAAGGCTTAAGTTTT
>NC_068998.1:276462-285977 GCF_001194135.2 Octopus bimaculoides | reverse complement strand
GTGTGTGTGTGTGTGTGTGTGTGTGTGTGCGTGCGTGTGTATTCAGTTTTAAATTATTTCAGTAGTTTTCTACACCTATATATTATTTATTTACAATTCATTGTCAGCTTCAATATTTTCCCGTTTCAATTTATTAATTTGAATTAATTAAGGTTGATTAAACAACAACAGCACACAACAAAATTCCGTTAAATCATTCGGCACATTGACAAAGGAGGATGACTCTGGGGGGACCATTAGCATAATAGACCTACCTTAGTTACTTCCCTTTAAAAAGTTCACACTGAAGGTGTTTGAAGTTGAAGCGTAAATCTTTCTCTCTCCCTCTCTCTAATTGCATCAATTATACTACTATTTAAAAAAAAAAACGTTCGAAGATGATACTTTTTTGTTGTTTTGCTTTTTTTTTTATTATTAACTAGAGAGTAATTTATTTATTATTATTCTAAATACACCAACAGATTAATTAATATTAACCCACTCTACGTTTCGCAGCTTAGACAGTTTCACTATTTAGTTTGGTTTTACTGTTAAAAATAAGTTTTACTTGTGTAACACTGGTTGTGTTCTCAGTATCACATATTATGTGCCTGCTGGGTTGACTCTCTACTTCTGTCCACTCCCCAGAAAACGAAACTAGTATACACCAGAGTCAACCACTCACCCTTCGGCAATATTAGAATAAAACCATGTTACACAAAGATCATCATTTGGAGAGGCATAATTGGTAGAATCGGTAACCTTGTGGTATTTAAGTCAATCCCTTTACATTCTGAGTTCAAATCCTGTCAGAGTTGTTATTACTTTCCATAATTCTGATGCCCTTAAAATAAGGGCCAGTGAATTGAAATGACCCCTATAAAGTTTGTGGCAAAATTAAAAGTTTAATTGAAGAGGACTAGCGAACAAAATTTGTAGTTTCAACTCTGTATATTCTGTGTTCAAATCTCAGTTTGTCATAATATTACACAGCAGCTAACATTGATAAAATAACAACCAGTTATACTCTGGGGTTCATTAAACTGATTTACATCCAGCCCACAACCCCATACATTTTGGTAGCTTTCAGACTCATTACGTAGTAACACATCTGACTCTTTACTATCTGAGTTCCAATCTTGCCAAGGTCAACTTTACATTTCATTTTTTCAGACTCAATTAAATAAGTACCAGTCAGATACTGGGGCTAATGTAATCAACTCTCCCTACTACCCCATTCCCCTAAAATAATAATAATAATAATAATAATAATAATAATCTACTCTAATCTAATAATCTAATAATGTAGATAATTCCTCACCAAAATGTCCTTATTGGGAGTCAAAGATATTGAAGTGCTACAGCTGGGACCCTGTTTTATAGATTAGGCTGAAGGAGGTGTGGTCACTCAAGTGAACAGTTAACAAACAAAGTCATTCACTGGGAAGCTTTGGTATTTTTTTCTTCTTTTATCAAATAAATTTATATAAATTCAAGTGAGAAGTCATTTTGGAACATTAGTATAGTTGCTATAGCAACAAATGGGTTACCTGACTGAAACAGTCAGATCTTGGCCCAAACAGTGTTGGAGGTGTGTGAAGGTGTTCACTCAGAGGTGGACACAGCAATAATAATAAATCCTGTGAGTATAAAAACAGGGTAGATAAAAGGATATAGAGGAATGAGTGTGGAAAGGAGGTAAATAAAAGGATATGGGAATGAGTGTGGAAAGGGGGGTAGATAAAAGGATATGGGAATGAGTGTGGAAAGGGGGTAAATAAAAGAAACTATTCAAAATAAATAAAATTCCATTTTACAATAAATGGAACACATAGCCAACACTGTTTTGATAGATTTACTACTACTACTACTACATTAACACCATATCTGGGCATGTCCCAAGTCATGTAGAGACTTTAAAGAAAGGGCAAAAAAGTAAACAGGAGCCAATACATTGGAGAAATGTTTGTTTAAGCAACTTATTTGGCAGGTTTTTTGTTTTGGTTGGTTTATTTTGCTATAACAGGAAAAGACTTTCAAAGAAACACTATTTTGTTAATAAACCATTGTTACTTCGAAGGAGATGTGTGCTGTAATGTTTAATAATTTCATTAGAATGAATAAGAACTAAAGTACTACAGGTGGTGGTCGTGTTGTGGATGGGATAAAGAACTAAAAGTCTAGAAAAGAAAGAAAAGAATAATTTTACTTTTTCTGTTTTTGCATTCAATATTTCTTGGCTATTTTTCATTATTTGTAAATATATTTCACAGAATAATTAAATTGTGAATTATTACAGCAAACAGTTTTCAACTGCAAAATTCGACATATTTATCTTCAGAGGTTACATTAAAATAAAATAAAATTGGAACATAAAAATACTGAGCCATATTTTCAGTTTTGTTCGAAATATTAGAATTATATTTTCAAACATGATGGCAGTGGTATGCATTGAAAAGGTGAAATGGGAAAGATATTTGATTGAAAAGAACCACATTGGTAAATGTACACAACATATGTGAAAATATGTAAAAGTGTGCATTCCATCAGAACAAATAATAATAATAATGACAAGCACAGCAACCCAAACCACATCTCTGAAGGGAAATCAAGCAAACTATGGAACTGATGAGGATAAAATACCCCAGGGGAAACTGAGATACAAGCATTCCAAACAGACAGAACACCAACAGAGTGAAAAGGACAATTAAGATTAGAGAGTAAGGTCTGCAAGTATTTAAGAAACATCAGGAAAGACCAGACCTAGATGAGATGCTTGACAGAAAAAGCAATGATACAATATACAAATGTGACTTTCGGTGAGATACACTGGGTGCCATGTCTGAAGGCAAATGAAAACACAGAGTCTCCTGGAATCACCCTTGACCGTTACTAGTACTCCAAAGGCTGGCCCAACAGATGAGTGAGCTTCACTGGTCCAAATAGGGTACAAAGGTTCCCATCAATAAAAAGAATGGAATGGCAGAAGTTGACAGAAGATTGGATCTTGGAAAGGGCAGCCAAGAAAGTTGTGGACTGCCTGACCATTGTTGTGTGCTGAAAGGATATACATAAGTAAAGAGGGAAAACCTAAAAGCATGAAACAAGTTCAAGTCATCACATGCCTTCATTACGAGTGAAAATGGGAAAAGAAAAGGGGGAAAAAAGAGTGCATCATCATCATAGATGTGATGTGTGGATGAAGAGGTCAAAGAACAGGAATGAAACAGGAAAATACCAGGATTGGGCAAGGGGAAATAGGGAAGACTTCAGAAGGTTTCTACAAGAGCAATCATAGTTGTTATTGGTGCCCTAATTACTGTCCCCAACAGGTTTGACAGTTTCATTATTGAGATTGGCGTAACTACAAGAGTTGCATGAATTCAGAAGACTGCTCTCTCAGGATCAGGAAAGATCGTTGGACAGGTGCTTGACATCTAAGAGGAAACTGGTTGTGACCTGGTCTTAAGGACATTGATTCCAAATGTAAGACATTCATGCACAATATGGATAATGGTAATAATGAAGAAGAAGAAGAAGAAGAAGAAGAAGAAGAAGAAGAAGAAGAAGAAGAAGAAGAAGAAGAAGAAGAAGAAATAATAGTCGTTTCAAATTTTGGTAGAAAGCCAGTGCTTTGGAGGGCAAAATGGGATAAGTGAATAACACCAACTTCAGAACTTTTACTGGTACCATACTTTAATGACCCTGGAGGGAATGAAAGGCAAAGTTGACCCTCAAAGGATTTGAACTCAGAATGTAAAAAGGAACAATACTGCAAAACATTTTTTTCTGATGCTCTAACAATTCTACCAACTAGCAACAACAACAACAACAATAATAATCTATTTAAAACATGATTAAAAGATGAAAACAATGTAAACATATGTTGAGAGGTTAACTGCAAAGCATGATGATGATGATGATGATGATGATGATGATGATGATGATGATGATGATGGCCAGAATAGTAGCATTAAATTTAAAATAATGGATGAGATTTGTATTTAATGAAATGATATTAAATATTTGAAATGATAGTTTTTAGCCATGAATAAAAACAAAGAAAAAAACTTGAGTACTTTAAAGATTCAATTTTAACAAATTTGTAACTAACGATCTAAAATAATTACTGCAAACATTAAAATAAATTGATTTAAATTTGGATGATTTAACAAAGAAACAATGTCTGTGTTTCCTAAAAACCAAAAGTTAAATAAAGCTAAAGTCTTTGACAGATCAGGAAGAACAGACAGAACAACTGTACAATGCCAGAACATGCAAAACACTGACAAGTGAATTCACCAATTTATTTAAAGTCATTTTTAATTTAGAAAAGCTTGCTGTGAATTTTAATTCAACCTTATTATGGAGATAACTAATCAATTAACTTCAATCTGATGAACGTCAGAGAATGTCTCCATCAACAGAACATTTACTGAAGCTTTACAGAAGAAGTGCAACCCCTATATTATAGTACCAGTCATGTATCTGGGACAACAGAGTTGTTATTCACAGTAGACAGCCAACCAGGCCACACACACACATGCACGCACACACGCACACACTCCAAACACCATGATCTTGACTGGATCTTTGATTTTTATCACTCTCGGTACTTGTTCTCAGGTTGCATTGTCTTCAAATTGACACCCAAACTCTCTGAAATGTTCCTATTGGAGCTGCCGGTACGAATGTTGTTTCCAAATTGTGTCATAGAGCTGTTTTCCTCATAGATGGTGTCCAACTGACCCTACTGTAATGTGTAGTCGACAAAACCAAAAACAAACAATGCACATGCACGAAATTATAAATATAAAATGGCAACAATTTACTCATCGCACCCTGCATATATAAATACATATAAACACAAACACAACATTCAAAACATCACTGCAAACATCACCAACAATCTGATTCCTTTTCTTATTATTTGTTGGTTTATATTTTTACTTGTTTGTCCATTTTCTGTCTTTTGATTCCATCCAGGAAGACTCAAATCTTTTACTTTGTTTTTTTTTTTCTTTTTGGAAAGGACAATTAATTACATCGTTGTTGTACTGTCTGCAGTTCCGTAACACATATTGTGGAGAGGGTGAGGGTGGTTCTTTTCATTTTATAAATTCAATAAAAGATTGCAGGGTTTCCAATAAATAGGGCCCCCACTAAACCATTTTGAAAGAAAATGTCACACTGTACTTCTGTGGAATCTCTACAGGCAATGCTCTATAAATGATGCTGTAAGATCTTGACAAATGATTCTTGGAATGTAGATAGATTAAATAGAGAGGAAAAGTTAGCAGCAAAGGCCTTCGTTTTCAAAAGATAATGGGCATAAATTTAAAAGATCATAACTAGAGCCAAAATGGAATAAAAGAAGTTCAGTAAGTTATGTTCAGAATCAAGAATTTGTTTCTCAAAAGACATACCATATAAGGTATATTTAAGAAGCATGAGATTTTATGGAAATCATAGAAGTTAAACATAGAAGATTTAAAGAGACTGGAGAGGAATCAAATGTGTTGGAAGGGAATTGTTAATTTTGATAAAATATCAACAGAAGAGATTAATGGATGGGTGAGTGCTACCTGTTGAGTGGAGCTGTGAATGATTGGTGAATGATACTTGTTGAGTGGAGGTGTGAGTGGTACTTGTTGCGTGGAGATGAGAGTGATTGGTGAATAGTACATGTGGAGAGGAGCTGTAATTGGTGAGTGGTACCTGTTGAGTGGAGTTGTGAATGATTGGTGAATGGTACTTGTTGCATGGAGATGTGAGTGATTGGTAAGTGGTACTTGTTGAGTGGGGTGTAAGTGATTGGTGAACGGTATCTGTTGAGTGGGACTGTGAGTGATTAGTGAGTGGTTTTTGTTGAGTGGAGCTATGAGTAATTGGTAAATGGTACCTGTTGAGTAGAGCTGTAAGTGATTAGTGAATGGTACATGTTGAGTGGTACTTGTTCCCATAAGAGTCTGGGAAACTGTTATGATGGTGATGATGACAATGATAATGAGGAAGAAGTAGATTATTTAGCTGGTATATTCTTCATATTCTTCAATTCCATTTTACCATTCTGTCTGCCAGTTTCACTCACAAGGCATTGGTCAGTAAGATGCTATAATAGAAGACACTTGCCCTAGGTTCCACATAGTGAGAGAGAACCCAAAATCACATGATTAAGAAGTAGACTTTGAAACTAAACAGCCATGCCAGCACCTGTCCCTATGCACGCACACACACACACACACACACACGCGCACGCACACACGCACACACCAGAGTAGTTTAGGATTTAATGCAGTAAACAACTATCATAAATCAAACTACAAAGTGAGACTAAAGCCTGATACATCTTTACTGCTCTCACTCCCCCCACCCTATCCATTAACAATAAGTGATAGTCATCAAGGGAGTTCATCTAAAGTTGATAATAACAATAATAACTTCTCTGATAATGAACCAATTTACTCACTGTCTTCATTATCATATTTATAATAGTTGTTAGGGCAGTAGATTTTCATAACTGAATAATTGCATCTATTGGTCAATTTGATCGACTTCTCTCTCTCACTCACTTCCTCTCTCTCGCAGTGTGAAGGTTTGGCCAAAACACAGCAAACCAGACATTTACTACTACTACTACTACTACTACTACTACTACTACTATTGTTACTACTACTGTTACCACTACTGTTACTGCTACAACTGCTGCTGCTGCTGCTGCTGCTCCAACAACAAGTCACCTAAAATATAGAGCTGTGTAAATGTGTAAATGGTTTCCCAAACCGGTATCAAAATAAGAGACAGAATGAAATGTTCCAAGTAAAACAGAATGAGATTTGCCTTCATTGAATCCTTTTTTAAAGAATTTCAGTCAACCAAAATTAGACATTGACAATGAAATTTAACAATTTATTTTCAAGACTCATTAAATTCTTGCTTTACTTTTAAATAATGAAGCTGCAACTAAATAAAGTTCTTTTTAATTACCTGAAACGAATTAAAATTTAAAACAAAACAAAAAAAAATTTCAAATTTAAAAACATTGTATTATGAACCAACTTTCAAAATTTATAAATAGAATGTAACTAGCTTTAACATAAGTGAAGTGTTGCCTTCATTCATTGCCCCACTTAGTTTTAAATCCATAGATTTCCTAAAAAGGGAAGTATTTTATATAAGGATGTTTTGACATAAGTTTCATTTGATAAGAACAAATGACATTTCTTAAGTCTCTCCAACATCAACAGTTTTCCTGAACCCTTCATACATGCCACTATGATCCCATTTTACATCCCTATGTCCCTCAAACATCAACAGTTTTCATGAACCCTTCATACACACCAACTTTTCTCATTGGTCATTTGAGAAAAATATAAAATTCTGTTCAATGCCATTTGTTTGTTTGTTTGTTTGTTTGTTTGTTTTTTAAATCAATAAATACTAAACAGGATTGTATGTTTGTTAATTTATTAGCAATTATCTGAAAGACACACCTCATCAGTGCTCTCTATTGAATGAGAAACCACAGTTACACTTAGTCCTATACACCACTAAATATGCATCTGTTGCCACTGCATTATTAGCTGCTTCCAATAACTTGGTTGTCTTTTCTCTATGACCAACAGATGACTAGATTGGTCATGTGACAGTGTGGCCATACCACTTATTAGAGGCAATATTTTCCTGGACTATCTCATTAGTTCAACCACTGATTGGTATGATAATATTACCCAGAAGTAGTGGGGGAGCATCACAGCCATGTGTTGAGAGGGGTTCTTTGGGGGTTTGGATGACTCACCTTTATAAACATGGGTGTTTCATTCAACATCCTTAAACAACCCTTATTCAGGAACCTTTTGAGTGGGATGGGCCACTTGACCTGAAGGAAATTCTAACTGGACCTCACCTGTAAGGTCATGCACTGTTTATCTTGATATATGGTTTCCATGTCACGCACATATGGTTGTGATGCATGTGCCTCGTGTACCCTTACCAGACAGGTAGTCATGATTGGTATATTGGGCTTCGTATATTTTACCCCAGTGTCACTTTGATGACATGCACTGTTCTCTCACTCAATAATAAGAATAATAATAATAGTGATGATGGTTATGAGAAGAAGAAGAAGAAGAAGAAGAAGAAGAAGATTAAAAATTGATAATTTTTGTAAAAGAAGGCAAGTTCATGGGTTGTTGAGAACCCTAGAAACTTATTTTACCAAATTCAATGATAAAAGATTCCCTAAAGAACCCTCTTTAGTTTCCCAAATCTTTAACACAGTTTCCTCTAATCCAGTATTGAATAGTTTATTACCAACCATCACATCTGTCCAGAATCTACTCCCTCATCACAAAATGTTAGTGCCATCACTACAACTGCTGTTGACTGTGACATTTTTTCCACTGTTCATTCTAATCAGCTCAGAAATCAATGAAACTATCTCAACTTTTAATTTCTTTTGATTAATTAATGTTGAATAAACAAAAACAGCTTTTGTTTGTTTGGCAAAAATATTGCAGTTTTAGCAAGTTATTTGGGTATACACATAAACAGAGGGTGAGTTCCAGATAATACAGACTATGACATTAGTTATGGGGAAAGTGATGTCATTGGAAACAGACTGCACAAATGTGTGGGCGTGGGGGTGCACATGTTTGTGTTTGTATCTTTGACACAAAACCACATGTGTAATTTGGGGGGGGGGGGTTCAATCCAACTGAATCTAGTAGAAAACTGGTACTCATTCTATAAGCCTGCCCCCAACCCTTTGAGATGAAAAAAAGCAGAGCAAATCCTAGAAAGAACTAAAATACAAATGTCTAAATTCCATTATGGCACAGTGCCATTTGTGCCACTCGCTATTGTAGTGTTAATAGTTATAGTAATTAATAATATTAATAATAATATCAAGCTGATACACAGTTTATATATAAGAACACACAGCCTACATATCTACACAGACACATGCAATAATCTAGATTATCATAACACACACACACACACACACACACATACACACACACATATACATTGGTTTAGCTTAGAGTAGATATCATCATTCAAGTGATGTATAAAAATATCCTGAAAAACCGGTTGGAGCAGTTAACATTGATGTTGTAGGAAAGAAAAATATGAGACTCGAGATTGAGTAATTTTATCGAATCATTGTTTAAACTTCTCAAATTAATAGTTTTGTTTTTGTTTTATATCCTGATCAACTGCTGCAATTAGAGATATATTGTAGAGTGGGGTCGGGTGGGGGTCAGGTGGGTTATGCTATGAAATAACAATGCTTTAGATTGTCACAAGGCCATGGGGGGGGGGGAGGCAAGAGAAAGATGGGGAGGGATAGAATGAAAGAAAAACAATGATGGCAGAAGTCTAATCCTTATTTCATCCACAGCAATGAAATGACAACAAAGTCAAGAGAAATAAATATGACTAATACTGACTAATATGACTAATACTGACTAATACTGACTAATATGACTAATACTGACTAATATGACTAATACTGACTAATATGACTAATACTG
>NC_068998.1:273296-276452 GCF_001194135.2 Octopus bimaculoides | reverse complement strand
CTAATATGACTAATACTGACTAATATGACTAATACTGACTAATACTGACTAATACTGACTAATATGACTAATACTGACTAATACTGACTAATACTGACTAATACTGACACGCAGTCACATCAGTTGTTGATTTAATATGGAAACGGTGTAAAACAAAATTGACGTCGATGGAGTTTGAACACAGAAATTAAAGGGATGTGTGAGTAAATATGATATGGTATTTAGTCCAACACTACTGGCAGCAACAACAACAACAAAGGAAGCTGACAAATACAAACAAAAACAAATAAATATCCATATGCAGATGATGTAAAACTAAAAAAACTATATTTATGCAAGATAATCCTGTTTCTTTGTTAAAAGAAAGTCTGGAGAGAACACGGTTCACTTCAGAGTTCTTATTGTTTCTTGAAACTTGAAAACAATTTCAGATTAAATAAATATCAGATTCCTCATACATGGAGCTATTTTCAATGTTAGAATAAACAATGCCAATACAATTATATAATCAGAACAGTGTAGCTTACCTCCCAATAACTTCTTGCAAATCATAAATGCTGCTAAAAGGTACATCCTCATCAGTAGCCATGGTTTTAACTGAAACAAGAAAAAGAAAATGATTTTAAACAAATATATTAAATGACTGACTGTAAGATAGCGAGTTCAAAACCTACTTTTACGGTATCATTGGGTATTGTCCTGGGGCAAGAGATAGGTTTGTATTTGCATTAATCTATAAGGAGGAGGAGGAAGAGGTTAAACACTATGCTCTTTTTGTGGGAGGAAGTTACCAGGGTGGACACCTACCCTGCTCTCTCACCTTGGATGTTATTAAACACAGGTGATGGGTATTAACTGAGTTGGGATGGTGTTAAATTGAATTATGACACAAGGGCAACACAGCAACAACATTAAAATAATAGAAGAGAAATAAGCAAAAGAGTAAAACTATATTTATATAAATATGTGTATGTATGTGTGTTAGTGTATGTGTAAATATATATTTATTTATCCATCCTTTCATCTGTATGTGTATGTGCACGTGTGTATGTGTGTGAGAGAGAGTGGGAGAGAGAGAGTGAGACAGAGAGAGAGAGAGAAACGAACAAACTGAAGTGACAGAAGGGAACTTTAAGTCTCACTGAAGACCAATGTTTTTAGTGTTGGAAAAACAGTGCAAGTTGCAAAGCTGTTGGTGACAGAACGTGGGGGGGGGGGTCTTCCAAACAAAATATGTCCCACATACAAGAGTAATAAAGATGGCCAGTTCTTAGCCCTGATATTGTGTCTAGCAAAAAGATGAGAGTTGAAATGATCCCTATCAGAATTTGAACTCGGAACAAAGAAAACAAAATTCTGCAAGACATTCAATCCCTGGTGTTACCATTTCTGCTGGGTCCCTATAATTCCTAGAACAATTACAAGAAGCTTTTACATTGGCAAACAGCCAGAAATGTTTTAGAAGCAAAGTATAGTTGATTTGATCAATTCTACAGAAAGGGGTTGTTTATCTGACACCCTACTGGTCCTGTACCCATCTAACAACAACAACTGCAGTAACATGAAAGATCTAAGAAGAAAAGATGGACATGAAATTCATTCTAATTGTAGAATTTACAGTTGCCTAATTTCAGTTGCAAGATGAAAAGGTGTTTGGAAAATTTGTAAATAATTTTACAAACAGGATGTAAAATGACATTTTGTTAATTAATATCAAGTGCAGAATTAATTTGGTAAATGATTAAACTATTTCTTTGACAGTTATAATTTTTTTCTAATGTTCACTGTTAATTAAGAGAACCAAATTGTTAATGAATTTTTATAACATCTGTTTTACATTATGGACATACCTACAACTTTAAAGAATGAATTGTGTTTACTTCTGGTAATTACTGAAAGCTGTAGTGTTTTTGACATCATCCTTATGGCTTATCAACTCCCATTCATGGGTCAAGGCTTTGTTTTAATTATTGGCAGTAGGATGGAATTGTATATAACGGCTTCAGAAGCTTTCAGAACTGAGTCTAAACCTTGCCTGCAATAGAATGGTGTTTCTGAGTCCTGTTAACCCTAAGCCCCACTCTTCACAAGCCAACAAGCCTTGTAGTGTAGGAAACCTCAGATAAGAGAGGTATTTGTGGTGGAAACATTATGACCAATCCTTCTTCATCACCAACATCCCACAACTACTCTCTACTTCTTATAGACTCTCTGTAGTAATTAAATGACAACAAATAAAATACACAATCAACTGCTGATATCTACAGCTTTTCCCAGGTAAGCCCTATTCACCTTCTTCATACATCCAATCCCCACTCTTTAATATGGCCCCTACTTTACCATGGCAATAAACTCAAACACTACAAGTTATTTCAAAAAAAAAATTATACTTTTTCTAAGTACCTTCCAGTATTTACTTTCAATACCATATTCTGTTTTAAGTTTGAATCCTGCCAGAGAGGTAAATAAAATGATTCCTAATAATTTACTGCAAGGACCCACATAAACATTTGTTTTGTTAAATCTATTCCTCATCAAGGTTCATTAGTCATAAAGCATTAAACCGATCTTTCCTCTCATTATCTTCATGAAATAGGATATTTTTCTTAAAAGCAAATAAACTCTTTGAAATATCAAAAGAAACCATTATGAGCAACCAATATTGCCAAAATCACAACAAAGACTCATCTTTTCTTTGTTACCAAGAAATGTTGGAATGAGAAATACACAAAGAAATAAGTCTTTAAGGAGATTAAATGGACATTCATTTGGAGCAAAGCCAAATTGGCTGATCATATTAAAGCATTACATAATATTGTAGCATCATAATAAAATACAGAAATATATTTGTAATATATATGTATATATATATATATATATTTGTAATATATATATAGTCAACAGCACAGTTATAGAGATCGTACATAACACAATATAGCAATATATAGTTGGACATCTAATACCCAACATAGTAATAATGGGTGGTTTATAACAGATGACAGTAATATAGTTGGAATATAATACATAACAGAGTAATACCATGTGGGATCAATGCTAGATAGGTCGAAACAATTGTAGTGATCAATAAACATTTCCATATCTTCCATCTCTCTTAATCATTAATCAAATATATATATATATATATATATATATATA
>NC_068998.1:264458-273140 GCF_001194135.2 Octopus bimaculoides | reverse complement strand
TGTGTGTGTGTGTGTGTGTGTGTGTGTGTGTGTGTGTGTGTGTGTGTGTGTGTGTGTGTGTGTGTGTGTGTGTGTGTGTATGTGTAATACACACAGCAGTAATTACAAAAGCATTACAAACTTCAGTTAAAACAAAAGGCAATTGCTTAACCTTCCCAAAATAGCAACCAAATCTTCCTTAAATTACACTCTACCATCTTAAAAATAGAAAGACATGGGATAATGTATTCCTAGATATACCTATCTCAAACAGAGTTGACCTGATGGCTAAACTATTGTTGCTAATAAGAATTCCATTTAATTGTTTTCCATAAAACAATTTTACTGGAGAAAATAATGACCAATTAAATTAAGTCTTTTCATCAACAAACTGCCCCTACCACCTCCCCTACCACCACCACCAACCCAACTAGTCTTTTCCCTGGGATTCACATTTTATGTCAGACAAATCAAATTCATTTGTTATAAATTTTTTTCTGTTTTCTGTTGAATAAACTGAGAGCTGTATGACCAGTTGAGATAAATCACCATCATCATCATTAACAACAGCGGGTGATTATCTCAATGATCATGATATAGCAAGGAAGACAACACTAATTTTGAAAGCAGGATACATAACTGTGAGGCAAATTGATGGCATTACAGGGAAATGATATAAAATCACTGGAATAGAGTACAATTTTATCCCCAATAATCCATTGATATATTGATGTCAAATTGAAAGGAATCAATACAGCCAATACCAAATCTAGTTTACAGACATCCACATCAAAAGAGATGGTAATTTTAAAGTTAAGTGGAAAGTAAACCAGATGAAATATAGCCAAATATTCACAACTTAATAATAATTGCTGCCTTTAACTTCTGCCCCTCTGGAAGTATTCCTTCGACTTATAAAAGCTGCAGATGCTTTTCCTGAGATTAAGAAACCAGATTGTAATATGATCTCCAATATGTATTGATCAACCCACAAATGTTTGGTCAGTTACCTCCAAGCCATATGTCTACTTCAGCAAATTTAGCTAGGGTCACTCCACTACACCTCCATTCCTATTTCAGCATTAACCTATGCTTGTTGTTTCCAATATAGAGGGTTCACAGCCATCTCTTCAACCCTTCTGCTGTAATATATTTCTTCTTGAAAATTTCTTCTTGGGTAAATTGCTAAGGCAATCACCACATATCACAATATTGGACTTTGTATGAAATCAAGAGGACGACACAAAAGGAGGACAGGTCTGAATAAAGAGAGACTGATATATTGTTTCATATTTCAAGATCAGGCAAAGAAGAAAACATCAAATAGAGCAGACATGGTTAGCCAAAAACATCCAAAAGTTTGGGATACAAGGACACTCCATTTGTTATGCCAAGCTGAGGGCAGTGTCTTAGAATGGCCACCACTCAAAGGCTAAAACCAGTAGAAGAATAAAGAGTTTAAATAATTGAAAGAATTTATCAAAATAATTATTATATCAAACTGGGAAGTGGGGAAACCCCAGTAAAAATAATCAAGTGCTCAACTAAAGATATTCAGTCAGGTGCTATATTGTCTCTATTACATCTTTAATGATAATTTATCAAGAAGAATTAGGAAGTAAAATTTTGCAGAAAACAATTGTACTTAATTGAATCAACTAATGTTTTGTTTTGGGAGAGTAGGGCCAGGTATGGGGGAAATGGTTGGGTGCAAAATTGGGAACAGAGTGATCTAGTAGACATTGTTCTTGAATAGTTACAAGTTGGTAGGTGAAGGAGGAAAAGAAAAAAAAAAGAGGGCAGAGAAAGACTTCCAGTGGGATGAAGTTCTGAAGCGGAAAGCTTGAATGTGTATATATACACACACACACACACACATATTTGGCAACACAACACACAACACAGATACCTCTCAGAGTATATTACAATTAGTCTTAGCAATGTATTTTTCACCAAAAGTGCTCAACAAATATTCACATATAATTATGAGTATATGGAGCTATGATACCCAAGGAGAAAACAGGAGGAAACAGTTAACCTTTAATACACCATATAGAAGAAATATGGGTGGGCTTATTTCATAGCAAGTCTTTCACTAATAAAAGTTCTGTTTCATGAGCCCTGTCTCTCAGCAGGAAGTGGAAAAGACAGAATCTCCAAAACAAGCCACAACAAATTTCTTTGTCTTTAACTGATTTCTATAAAAGAACTTTTTAGTTACATCGATATTGCCAAGAATTCAGTCTCTATTCTCTTTCTCCTACACACCCATTCAACTATTTTCCACAGTGAGCACCCACAGCAACCATCATCAACAAACTCTCATTCTAACAAAGACTATCATGACTTTCTAGAATCTTCTCTCTTCTAACAGAATACCCTAATTTCCCCAAATTTCAATCCCTTCCCACTCACACTTCCTCTTTTAGAGAAGGAGTTCTTCACTGCTAAAAGCTTTCCAGTGTCTAGAGCTACACCTCACAGATCTGAGAAATAAAGTAAAGCTTTCTGGAAGATATCTTCACAATATTTGGCACCCACATCTCTGCAACAAGAAAATGTTGAAATTCCAAAATTCATTCTCATCTAAGATATCATAGCAAAAAGAAAAAGAAAAGAAATTCATGAATGGAAGACAATAATAAGAATATTTTTTTTTTATAAATAGCAAGAATAAAATTTTAGTTTAGTTTGAGGGAGTTTTGGCAAGAAATGACTTGGGTCACTCAGATGATGATGATGATGATGATGATGACGATGATGATGATGATGATGACAATGATGATGCAACAACATCATCCCACTGCTTCTCTGAGTATCGATCAAACAGAGACAAAAACAAAAAAAGAAAGGCAACTGGTAGAGTTTTGGTCTTCATCAGATTAATGAAGCAATTGTTTTGTTAACAGTAGAGCAAGTATTGAAGGTAAACATGAAATTGAGTATTGTTGTTGTAGTCTGGTCTTGTGTATGGAAGGACTGAAAGGCCATGATGACATGGAACAATGAAATAACAAGCAATACAACAACAAGCTGACTTCAATAAGAAAAAAAAAACAATTAAAAAACAAAGAAAACTAAAAGAAAACAACTAGTTTTATTGAAATTGTTGTTATGCAACCAAACGTTATTTTTCTAAAGTGATGAGGCTGTTTCTTTTACCAAAACATGGATATTGGTTCAATTCCTGTCTGTTACAAGTTCACTTGAGTGAAATATCCAGAAAAAAAAAGTCAGCTGTTGGAAACTGGCCTCACCAGTTGCTTACACTTTGTAGTAGTAGTAGTGGCAGTAGTAGTAGTGGCAGTAGTAGTAGTAATAGTAGTAGTAGTAGTAGTAGTAGTAGTAGTGGTGGTGGTGGTGGTGGTGGTGACTTTATGAGGCACTTGTATAACAAATGCAATGATGCATGGTAGTAAAACATGAGCATTAGATGCAGCAATGTGATGTGAAAACAGGAAAGAAATGAGGCAAGCATGCCCCGCTGGGTGAATGATGCAAAAGGTAAATAAACGAGCAGAGATAGGTGAAGAGAAGACTACATCATTAGTACAGAAATGTAATTGTGAGATACAGATTGGAGAAAGAAGCACCAAGTGATGTAAAGAGTTGGAATCTACAAAAGAAGGATGACCAACAAAGACCTGGCAGCAAAAGGTAAAGACTAGCTTCAAGAGAATTCAACAAGTGGCTGGAAGCAGCATTGGAGAAGTTCTTCCTAATGCATGCAAACACAGGAAAATAGATGATAAATGATGATATACATCAGTGTGTACATAGGTGTGTATATATCATCATCATCATCATTTAACATCTGTGTTCCATGCTAGCAGGGGTGGGACAGTACCACAAGAGCCTGCCAGGTCGAAGCCTGCACCAGACTTCTGTGACTGTTTTGGCAAGATTTTTACAGCTGGATGCCCTTCCTAACACCAATCACCCAACAGAGTGGACTTAATACTTTTTATATGGCACAAGCACAGGTGGGGTCAGTTTTGGCAAGGTTTTTACAGCTGGATACCCTTCTGAACACCAACCACTTTACAGTGAGGACTGGGCACTGTTAAGTGGCACCTGCACTGACAGGTTCACCAAGTACTTGCAAGACAAAAACTTTTAAGAGGGGAGGAAGTTATGAAAAGGTTATAGTGAGACAGATACAGGTGTCTTGCTGTAGTACAAGGTTACCTGGTTGGAGAGAGAAAGATCAGAAATGAAGACAGAAACAGGTGTGTTACAGCAAAGAAAATACACAGTTACCCAACCTGAGGGAAATGCAGGAGAAAGAGAGAGAGAGAGAGTGTGGGAGACGGCAGGATGGAGATGGTGGCAAAATGCCGGGCATGCTAACAAGAAACAGGGATCAGAGTATAAATGAGATGGTTGAGTAAAGGAAGAGAGAGATATAGATAGTGGCAAGAATATATATATATATATATATATATATATATACACACACACACACACACACACACACACACACACACACACACACACACACACACACACACACACACACACACACACACACACACACACACACACACATGTATACATATATCAAATACACATAGGGGAATATAAGGAGAAGATAAGAGAAACTGAATCATTTTATTTACTCTGTCTTTGAACAAATTTATTTAATTCCTGTGAAAATACAGGTTTAGTGTGTTTTATTTGAAATTCTAAATGCCAATATTTCTGTTATTATTCCTCAAAAACCTATTCAACAACAACATGGCTGCTGATTGACGCTGCCATACTTGAATGCACTGAACAATCAAGTGAGAATAGAGAGGCTATTTTTAAGATGTTCATAGTTTGTGTATTTCTTTCTCTTCAGCCGCAACACGACTGTTACAAGTTAATTTGATAATCAGAGCAAATAAAGAAAGTCTTTTGTAATCCCTTGGATATAAGTTACATCTTCAGAAACACATACATGCATGTGTGCATACTTGCAATTACATGCACAAACATAAATATATATGTGAGCAAGCATATATATATGCGTGTGCATGTACACACACACACACACACACACACACACATGGAAACATATACATACAAAATGCATGTGCATGTATGTATGCATCATCTGTAAATGGAATAAGAACTGTATTGGAATAAGAAGTGTGTTTATCAACATTGCAAGAAATTGTTGAAGAAATCAATAAATCAGTTTGGTTCTTTGTCAGTAATGGAGATTCTCAAATTCCACAGACATATATAATAACCTCACAGGTCTGTAATGAATACATACACACATTAAACAAACAGATTTATTTCTTTTAAATACACATACATATATATATATATATATATATATATATATATATATATATATATAGGTATATGTATGTATGTATGTATGTACACACACACACACACACACCAGTCTATCATTATATGTTGTATATAATGTAGTTTGGAAGTGTTTCACACAGCAGTGAATATTTCATAGATTTCCTTTTTAGTCCATTCTAAAGACATGTTGGTGCCATTGCCAACAAATCCCTTTTATAAACGCTTTGTTGACAATCCAGGCCCATAAATGCTGTGAGTTCCTGGCAGACTCTTTACTCTTTTGAGTGCTACAATGAACCATTTCACTCTGCAGTACCTACTTACAGCTAGGTGGACGGAATCTTTAGAAGTTATGCGCTTTGAGCAGGGTCTGAATCTAGAGACCCAATCATAGGATAAGATTCAACAATCCAGGGTCTCATTGTCTGGATCCTATTAAATCAATTAATAAAGGATTCTTTTCACTATCCAGAAATAATTGTTTCCAATTTCGGATCAGGGCCTGCAGTTTTAAGGGGAAGGGACTGGTTGATAGCAATAACTCCAGCACTTGACTGGTCCTTGATTTGATCAACCCTGAAAAGATAAAAAGCAAATCTGACCTTGGCAAGATTTAATATCACAACAGAAACAGTCAGAACAAACACTGCGAGACATTTATTTCAACGCTCCAATGATTCTGCTGTCGAAGCAATTCTGTTTACAGTGAGATGCCATACCTACCAGAAATTATATGAGGAGGTTGATGGTGAAGGCTGTACTCTTATTCATGATGAAGATGACGATGATGATGATGATGCAACTAAGAATGATGCTGATGATGGTGATGTCAGAAGTTTTATATTGATTAAAGAAATGGCTCATAAAGATTCTAAAATCATTGACTGAAGAGAGTATATCAATAGAGTAAGTGGCAAATTAATTTATCTGTGGTGGAAATATCACATTAACCTTTTGAACACTGACCTCCTCATAAGAACTGAATACACACACACACACACACACACACACACACACACACACACACACACACAACAACAACAACAACAACAACAACATTTTCATCATTTCAAGTAAATATATATATATATATTTGCAACTATGAAGATGTTGTGTATGTGCACGTGTTGGCTTATGAAGCCTTCCAAAAGTGAAATAGGTAAAGTAAGGGGACACATTCTTGATACTATCAACTCCAATATCAGAAAAGATACAGCTTCATAGTTACTTGATCTGCTAGAAATAGCACCCAAATCTCCTTCATGCCATACTATCACACTGAAGAACATATCTGACAAGGTACACCGAGATACATTATGGCTCAATGGTGGTCAAAGCTGGAACTTTGTGATCATACATGGAGTTATATGACAACCATCAAGTAAAATAACAGAAAGCACCTGGAATGGTTTGTCCAGATTATTCAAAATTTTCAAAGCAATTATTTTACACAATACAGATCACCCAGAAAAGTATGGCATTAAACTAGATATTGTTTTATTGTTAATATGTAAAACACACAGGGAATGAGATTATGTGATGTTCATGCAAACAAGTGAATTATCTTTAACCAATTATTGAGACTTAATTATGATTCAAGTTCATTGCAAGTTGACCAATGTCGTCAATACTGTTCACTTCTCCACTTGATATTATTAATCATGATGTGTATGTGTGTATGTATGTGTGTGTGTGTGTATGTGTGTATGTGTGTGTGTGTGTGTGTGTGTGTGTGTGTGTTAATTTTAACAATATCATACAATAACAAAACAATACCAGACATGAAATTGCATATAAGCATAAAAAACAAAACAAACAACAAACAGGAAATGGACGTGATCATATTATTTTCATATTTTTTTATATTATTTTATCTTATTACTAAACTATCAAAGAAGAGGCAAAAGTCGACACAAAATAATACTTTCTCAGAGTCAAGAATCTCATTGCAAAGAAAGAACGGAACTGCTATAGAAAATAGAAACAATGTAATGTGTCTTTGACAAGAACAAAACATAATTATTTACACTTGGAAATTATTCTTAGGTAGAAGTGGCATTATTCCTCTGGTGAAAATCTTGGAATATTCTAAGGATATAAAAAAAAAAGAATTATTTCTTGAAGAAATTTGTTTACTAATTTTTCCAATGGCAGTCAGAAAATCAAAACAATAATCAATGAAGTTTATGAATCTGTAGAGGAATTTATAGATCAAAGTGTGGTCTGTGATGTGTCAAATGGGTTAAAAGACAAGTTTGGTCAGAAACAGGATTCCAGTTTAATAAACGGTAAAGACAGTCTGTGATTTTGGCTTGATATTATTTGTAAAAACAGTTTTCAGAAAGGTGCTGAATTTGCATAATGGTAATAATATACTTCTAATTTATAGTCTTACACTTTAACAGAAAATAAGAACTTCGAAAAACAATTCGCAAACAACGCTAATGTAGAAAATAAATATAGGAAATTTATTAAATGTACATATCAGTGTGTGTTATTGTACACATTTATTAAGTATATATATATATACATCATCATCATCATCATCATCGTTTAACGTCCGCTTTCCATGCTAGCATGGGTTGGACGATTTGATTGAGGACTAGTGAAACTGGATGGCAACACCAGGCTCCAATCTAATTTGGCAGAGTTTCTACAGCTGGATGCCCTTCCTAATGCCAACCACTCAGAGGGTGTAGTGGGTGCTTTTACGTGTCACCCGCATGATATATATATATATATATATATATATATATACCATACTATATACTATACAAAATACTAGTTTAAAAATCTAAAAACTCCAAGAGAAAATTTGTAATCCATAAAATCTATAAAATATTAGACAAAAATTTTAAATCAGGAAGGGCATCCAGCTGTAAAACTCCTACCAAAATAGTCACAGAAGTCTGGTGCAAGCTTCAGCCTGGCTGGCTCTTGTGAAACTATCCCACCCATGCTAGCATGGAAGGCAGATGCTAAACATCGATGATGATGATGATGATATAAACAGACACACACACATATGTATACACATATATACATACACACATATATACATCTGTACATCATTAATAGTTATCAATACTTTTTTCAAACAAGTTTAACCTCAACTTTTTATATTTCTGTCCATAAATATTACATTTATTTGCCAAATACAAAATTTTTCCTTTTCACATTCAATATTCATGATAAATTAATTCACACATTTCTAACTCCACAGCCAATTTCCCTGAAAAGTAGTTCAATTTTTTATGCAAACAAAATTTACTTTTATCATCATTACTGATACATAACTGTTTGTGTGTGTGTGTGTGTGTGTGTGTGTGTGTGTGAATACAAAACACACACACACACATAGAGAAACATCACTCCACATATATATATATGTATATA
>NC_068998.1:259298-264399 GCF_001194135.2 Octopus bimaculoides | reverse complement strand
TATATATATATATATATATATATATATATCCATCTCCAAGTATATATATATATATATATAATATAATATAATAAGGATAGTAGAAACAGATGAATGACTTGTGATAGCAGGGAAAGCTGTATTCTAAGATGCAATGAGCAATGAATTTAGTATTCCAGTAAATGTCCAGCAAGATTCCATTTTCAGCCCCACCTTTTTATTAAACTAGTTTTCATATCTGATGACCTAATTGTTATAGCTTTGACCTACTTCCTCCATCCGATGACTCAATTCCTACATCTAATGACCTAGCTCTTGCAGGGGAAATTAGGGAAGCTATTAGTATTTCTATACTAACTTTACCTCATGTTAAGTTGATCTGCATGAAACAGCAGACAGGTCTCCCTCAAATCACACCTTACCAACATACACACATGGACGTGTGTGTTTGTGTGTGTGTGTGTGGTATATTCAACAAAAAGGGTACAATAAACTAATGACAGGAAGTAAAAAAGATCTAACATTTTGGATACAATCTTTCTTCAGAGAAAAGTTGATGAGAGTGAAATAAATTTCCTGAAGAATGATTTTGTGTGAAATGTTGCTTTTTCCGCAGCCCACAGCAAGGTCCTTGTATTCTATTGGTCAATTCTACTAAATACTACTCCTCATGCCAACACATGCTAACCACACTGTCTTTGGATTTTGTTTTATCAAACACACATATCAATATATTTATATACACACACACACATATATGTATATATATATATATTTCACACACACACACATATATATGTATATATATATATATATGTTTCACACATACACAATATGTATGTGTACATAAAAATACTTACACATGCATATATATACACACACACACATATGTATATATATATATATATATATATATATATATACACAAACAAAGATATACACATGCACACACAGACACACTCATACATATGAGTAACCAGTTTCCCTTTCAACCAGGTTTCATTAAATATACAACTGTGCTCAACTTTCAGTTTTATATTTTAGATTTTTTTGTTAGATATTCTATTTTCTTTTTTTACAGTTAGTTTTGAAGATAGAATTCCTAAATTTATATTCAATATTTCCAGACCTTTGAATTCAACCAGTGTATATAACAAACAACACAAACACTAAAATATATTCAGTTCTTGAAAATGAAATTGTGAATGTCTGGAAACACTGAATATAAATTTAGGAACTTTATTGTTCCAAACTAACTATAAAAAAGAAAAAAAAACTAATATGAAAAAGATCTAAAATAAAATACATAAAACTTAAACCCAGTGATGACTTCCATGACATATACACATGTGTGTGCATATATATATCTATGTGCATATATATATAAATATGTATGTATGTATATACACACAAGCACGTGCACACACACACATCTGTATGTATATATGTATAGATTTCTGTTATTTCTAGTATTGTTATATATTTAGCTCTACGTTATATTTTATTAAGCTCTATATGAAGATATCCAGCACTACAATGATATAAACAATCATGCACCAGTAAGATATAGTGATATAAAGAGCAAGATTGAGTGCAGTTGAGGAGAGTAGGAGGAAAGGAGAAAAGGCAGTGGTGACAGGGTGCCTGAGCATACTGCAAAGGTACAAAAAGGTGAATACAAAGGAGACTATAGAGAGTGGATCAGAAGGGAGGAAAAGGGTGAGTAATTTCATCAGTGGGTAGAGAGAGTGAGAGAGAGTGTGCATTTGGGTGGTTTTCTTCATGGCACCAGCACAGGTGAGGTCACCATGCAGCTTGCAAGATGAGAATCCACTTCCAGTGAGTGGGACTACAGTAGACAGAGGGGGAGATTTTAATGCAAGGTGATGAGGGATTCAAATGAGAGAAGGGTTCAGAAGAGGTACTTTGCTGTAGAGGGGCCACTTGGCCACTCATGTTATTGAAGAGAGGGTGGGAATAACTGGAGTGGAACTAGAAAGAGATAAAAATAGTGATGAGGTGTCAGGGTGTACGCTTACGAAATGGAGGAGAGTAGAAGTGAGAGGAGACAGGAAAAGGAACTGTGAGTGGGTAGGGGTTGTATGAATGCATATGAGGGGGAGGGAATGGGTGAGAAGGTGAATATAAGGAAGAACAATTGGTGAGAGACGATAAGTAAGGAAGGTAGAGAAAAGGGTAGACTTGGTGTGTGTGTGTGTGTGTGTCATTGTGTACTAGTTTACCTTTTGATTAGCAGAAAGTTACAAAAGTGACGGCCAAATTAAAATAATGAAAACATATAGACTCCTGCACTAAGTTCTAATTTTTGTGTTTGTTCAACCAGACTTATAGACACACACGCATGTGTGTGTGTGTGTGTATAAACATACACACTAACATTACTCATTCAAATGATAGGCACATTTTGAGAAATAGACTATTACATGTAATGCTCGCACACACACACACACACACACACACACACAAACATATTTACATATATCCACATGCTGTATTATTGTAGAAAGGCAGACAGACAGATTACTGCATTTTTATTTGGATTTTTTCCACAGTAAAAATAAATGACCAAGCAAATTTAAAATTCTAAACAGCAGTCAGGTTAAACTTATACATTTTGCTTTGTCTTGATAAATATGTCCTTCTTTTCAATGGTTTCGGGGTTAAAAACAGCAGCAAATTCAATTAGAATCCTTGTTTTAAAATGTTTTTAAAGGACTTGAATAGAGAATCAAGTAGTTAGATATATAAATGTCCCAAAATACAGAGAAGTGTGTGTATATTATTCATTTAGGAGAAACAGCAGACTGGAATTTTCATTTGCCTCTTCAAATTGGTTTAATTGTTGTTCAGCCTTTCATTAATTTCTATTGAGTTCTAAATAAACATAGTCCTCCTCGCAATAGATTTAGGCTATATTCAAATCAGAATATTATCATCATCATCATTTTAGTGGTGATGATGATGTGCAAGTCTCAATTCTATCTGCCATGCTATTTAACGGTACAAAAGAATAAGGTCACTAGTGCAAGTAGTAGGAGCACTGTATTATTAACAAGTGCTTTGCTGAGAGTTAACAGTCTTGAATACTCCACTACATACATGTGACATCTAAACTTTACCTAAAAATATCAAGATGTTTAGAAAGACAAACCCTCCTCTGTTATCCTCCCTTGGGCTGTTCTTTTTATTACTTCTTATGGCCTCTGCTTCACTGAATGTGTAGACTCTAATTTCCTTTACCTAAACTTGTTTGTTGCATCCTTTTTTTTCTGTTATATCGTCACTGTCACACATCCTGTCTTCTTGTGTTACATACTCTGTCACATCTTGACACTTACAATATCCAGTCGTTTAATTTCAAAAGACAAATATTTTCTCCTTCTTTCATCTTCTCACAAAGGCCAGATATACATTGGTGTTTTGTCATTGTCAAAATTAATCATCTCTGCTCATAAATACTGTTTGCTCTCTCTTCAAAGGACGAAGTGCAGAGCCCATAACACTTTCTAAGGTCCCTTAAACTGGTAAAAGTAGATATTATCTAGCAAACTAGCCTGATTTCTGCTAAAGGATCCTACAATCAGAGTGTGGAGCTACACAGGACAACACACCAAGTTCATGATCCAAGAACAAGAACAGAGACACAATTGGGCTTCCACACAGTTTCCATTCATTAAATTTCACTCATAAACTCTCTTCAACACAATGTCTGCAGCCACATTGCCTATGAATCAGCCAGGAATTGAACCTGTTTATCAGCTCAGAAAACACTGGTCATTTAATCTATCTGTTTTGGCCAAGAACACAACATGATGTCTGGTCAGGTCATAGTCAGATTTGAACTCATAACAAACAGTATCATACTTCAGCAGTTTTACCTTGGTTAATAGTAAAACAGGGATAATGTTGTAGTGAGTAACATTATTATTATCACTAAAAAATAATATCTTTTAAAAGTCAAAGACTACAAATTTTCAAAACGATCACACAAACAAGCATTCACCTTCTAATTGGAAATATTTGATTGCAGCATTCATGTCAAGAGGGGAATTTAGTTCAGCATTTAATTCTATGTAAATGGAAAATAAAACCAGGTTCTAAGGAACTAAGCAGTTTGGTAAAGGATAAATGTTCCAAATGATGTGTGTGTGAGAGAGAGAGAGAGAGAGAGAAAATATGTGTGCGATGCAGATGTATATTTAAGAAACCAAGAATAAGTTACTCATTTACAGTTATCTCCTACACACGCAATGTGTGTGTGGGGGGGGGGGTATTAACATGTACATGTGTCTGTATGCATAAATATATAGCTGGGCACATCCTTGCAAGCATCTATATGTATGGACGCAGCATATTTTTCTTATACACACACACACACACACATGCACAAATGTACATGAATACATGCTTACATGTTTGAGTGTGTGTGTCTACATTATATACAATGCACACATGCACCTCAGCAGTTATGTATCATTGTGTATGCATGCACACAAATAAATGTGAAAACAAACAAAAGCTAAAAAGAAAAACACACCAAACCACGAACATTGTGAGCAATTTTAAAGTGTTACTAGTTTTGGCTGATTATGAAAGCTAAATCAATAAACAGTTTTATGTTGATAATATTAAGGTTCAGTGTCTGTCAATGGGTTACTAATGCACGTCTGTTGGTAATTTCCTTCTCTGAGGTGGATGATTCATGTCAGCACGATTCTAACAGAGTTGCAATCAAAAGAGACCATTCCGAAAATAACTTGCACAATATTTGGTGTGCGCATGTATGTGTGTGTGTCTTGTGTATGTGTGTGTGTGTGTGTTGTGTGTGTGAGTGTGTGTGTTTGATATTAAGAGGGAATAAATGATGAAAATATTGTATATTTTGATAAATTATATGGGAACTAACAAGGTAGGAGAATAATACAAATTATGGTGTTTGAACTTAATGAAACAAAAATATATGTTTTAATAAATGAGTCAAATAACTGATAAATATACATCTATCTGTCTATACGCACACACACACACACACAAACACATCTCTCTCTCTCTCACTCTGTCTCTCTCTCTCTCTCTCACTCTGTCTCTCTCTCTCTCTCTC
>NC_068998.1:254116-259237 GCF_001194135.2 Octopus bimaculoides | reverse complement strand
TATATATATATATATATATATATATATATACATATAAGAGTGGCGGTGGATGTACTATATTTGTAAATCATTGTTGATTAACCTTAGCTTCAATGACAGAAACTCATTTTACACAAAACTCAAGTTGGAAATTGAAAGAGTTCAGTGAAAAGAAAGTAAAAATGGGTTCTTTCTTGTGTTTCACTGTTTATATCTGAACATTTCAAGTTGTTTAGAATACACACACAAATCAATAATAATAATAATAATAATAATAATAATAATAATCCTTTCTATTATAGGCACAAGACCTGAAATTTGGGGGAGGGGATAGTCGATTACAACTATCCCTATTTATTTTCTGTTTTTCTGTCCTTGTGGCTAATAAAGAAAGTATTATCATAATTTGTTATTATTATTATTAAAGCGGTGAGCTGGCAGAATTGTTTGCACACTGGACAAAATGCTTAGGAGGTATTTCACTTGTCGTTATGTTCTGTGGTCAAATTCTGTCATGGTCGACTCTACCTTTCATACTTTCAGGGCCAATAAATTAAGTACCAGTTGAGATTGAAGAGAGTAACACACTGACCTAACTAATGTGACAGAGGTCCCTGTCCCTGTATGAAACCTCAGAAATAAAGTCTTGTCATGGCAACATTAACATTATTAAACTATTTACAAACAAATTATCATTAATTTCCTCATAGTTTAGCAATTCCAACAATGAAATGGTTTGAAATATTATTAGAGTGAATTCAGTTGTGAATATTTAATAATCGGTTGAATTGATTTTATAAAACTACAATAAAAATATATTTTACACAAAGGATGAACATCTCAAAAATTTGATAATAATAGAGAATTATATCAAGTATATGTTTCTATATCTGTCACAAATTGTAAAATAGGAAAAAAATTGTAAAATATTTAGATTTTGTGATCAATAATAACAAGTATGAGAATAGTTTGTTTAAAAGCCAGAAGATAACCTGATATTTTACTGTTTGGATCAGATTTTAATAATTAGAAACAATGAAGATAATGAGAGAGCATTTGAAATATTATGTCATGCCAAAATATAAGAAATCTGCATTAAAATCAATTTCTTTCATGAAAAGGTAGATATTGCTAATGTGAAGAATTTTAAAACACAGAAGAGATATGGACTGTAATGGCAGATAAAAGAATGACATTAAAGAGATAAAAAAATGTTTAAAATGAGAAAAACCTTTACAAAAAAAAAAAAATTAAAATTAAAAAAATGTTCATAAGCTGAGACATTTCCTACCATTATGTCACAAAATAGTTGTGTACCTCAGTACAGTGGTGTGCCTCAGTACAGTGGTGTGCCACATATGGCATGCAGATTTGCAAGTATTTGAGGCAATTCAGAAAAGGCCAAAGAGACCTGACTCAAATATATCTCCCAGACTTTATGCCACCAAAGTCACCTCAGTTTCAGGATGTAGTGTTACAGCCCCAAGAGATTGAAATCTACTTTCTTCTTATATTCTCAAGAATGAATTACCATTTTATGAGTTGGGAAGTCATAGAAACAGGAAGAAATCAATGTTCTTGAAATCCATGTGAAGTATTGCCTAAATTTACCAAAATCAAACAGAATCGAAATGACACCCCCCCCCCAAAAAAAAATACACACACACACATGGAAAGTAATAAATTCTCATTTTAATATTGGTCATATTTTAAAAACAGCAGAATGATTGTTGAAACAGAAAGGAACTTGTGTTTATAAAATTCTTAATAAGCGAAGAGTAGTGATCGTGTGAATATCTGTGAATGGATTTGAGGTAAACAGCAGCAACATAGATAATAAGGAGAGAAATCCTCACTCTGAGACACATTATTGATCTTATTATCAAGTATTAATGACTCATCTCTTGCAGCTACTTTCTTCGGTAAGTTGCTGATTCAAGAAAGAAGGTGCTAATTTTATGCTTGAATAGCCAAACATTTCCTCAATCACATTTCATTAAATTCCAACAAATGTTCTACTCCCAAAATGCTATGGTCTCTACCAATGTCATCACAAACTGGAGCGACTACAAAAAAAAAAAACAGGCTCAATTCAAAAAGCTGTCTATTCCCTCCTATTTCTGATATTAGCAAAGTAAATACCACAGAATGTTCTCAGTTTATTTTCGCATTTTTTTCTTACCCTCAATCCATTATTTTCCTAACAATGTGGAGTTTTGTGCCAATGTTAGAAATTATTATTACTACCATCATTACTATCATTATTGAGAGAGCAGTGCATGCCATCAAAGTGACACTGGGGTAAGCTCAATATACCGATCATCTCTACCCATCTGATAAGGGTACACCAGGCACATGCATCACAACCATTATGTGCACAACATGGTGATCTCATATCAAGATAAACAGTGGGGCCCAGCTAGAATTTTCTTCAGGCCAAGTAGCCCATCCCATTCAAATGGCCCTTGAATAAAGGTTGTTTAAGGATATTGAACGAAACACACATGTTTCCAGAGGTGAATTATTCAAACCCCAAAGAATTCCTCTCAACACATGACTTATTATTATCATTAGCAGATGTGACTGTGTGGGAAGAGGCTTGCTTCCCAACCATATGGTTCCAGGTTCAGTCCTACTGTGTGGCACCTTGAGCAATGTCTTCAAATATAAGCTCCAGGAGTGGATCTGGTAGATGAAAACTGAAAGAAGCCTATCATTATATATATGCAAATGTGTGTGTGTGTGTGTGTGTGTGTGTGTGTGTGTGCTTGACCCAACTCCACCATCATCCCTTAACAACCAGTGTTGGTCTGTTTACATCCCTGCAACTTAGCAGTTCAGTAAAAAGATAGATACAATAAGTAACAAGCTTAAAAATTAAGTGCAGGGGTCAAATTTTTTTACTAAACCCATCAAGGTGGTGCTCCAGCATGGCCACAATGACTGAAACAAGTATAAAATAAAAAAAATTATTGCACACATGAAGACAGAGTCTTTGACTCTGCTCATAGAATTTTACTGACAAATTCTTATTTCTCTCAATACTCAAAACAAGTCTTCCATAATCCTGGTTGAAGCTCACTGCAAATGAGAAGTGCTGACTGTCAATCAACATATACAAACAGTAAAACAAGTTAAGTCATCAATCATGTCAATCAAAAAGGAATTAACCTTTACTTTAGCATTAAGAAGAGAAATCTCTTCCCCAGGACAAAACACTAAACTCTAATCCATTGAGAGTAACTTTCCCAGATAAACTTAATGTGCATTCACTACAGTAAGATGAACAGATTTAATGAGAGTTCTCCCTGGAAACACAATAAGATATCTGCAAAGGATTTGAACTCATAATTCAAGTCACATGGAACTCCCACAATATTTCAAGATGTAATATCAAACATCAAGTGAAGAGGACATTAATCTGTAGTTAATCTTAATTGAAGAAATATAATTAATGTGTTTAATGTGAAGAGAATATGTAGACAGAATTTAATAAAGGAAACAGCTTGGAAGGATGCAAATATTTTAAAGTTGCTAATATCAGAATCCACGAATGGCAGTGACATGGAGATCAAAGAGACTATTCCTTGGATCAAGAGCCATTTTAGTGACTGCTTCAACAGTTCATTATCACTCAAAGTCAACTGTGATTCACACTTGAAGAAGGGCCAATGTTTTATATCCAGTTTTAATGAGGTTCGAATGGTTCACTTACAAACAAGAGGGCTTAAATGTTTTACAATAAACAGCCAAGTACAATAGCTAGTTCAAAACTAGTTAAGTACAACAACTATTCAAATACTATTTAACTACAAGGGTGGACTGAAAAGTTCATAGGCTGATTATGAAGGAATAATGCTAGAGCTGAGAAATTTTGTATGCATTAATTTCAGCCCTTCTTATTAATACCTGCATCATTTCTTTCCAGATAAACTGACATCTGACTGTTCAAAGAAGATTTCAAATATAACTGGTAGTGATTTCTTTTGAAAATAGATAAAAATTTGGTATCTTGATGTTATCAAGAACCTGTAGAAAAAGAGTTTAACCCCCAAGGACATTCATGCTGACATGATTGCTACATTAGGGGATAATGTTTCAGCTTTATCAGCAGTCTAAAAGTGAGCAGCTGAATATCGGAGGGAAAGGGAAAGTTTTAAAGATAATTCAAAGTCTGGACGATCTGTAACTGCCAGCACCAAGGAAAACATTGATCCTGTTCACCACATGATGACATTGGGTGAGACAGGTGATTAACTAGAAATCAAATAGCCAATGCTGTTAGCATATCCCATGAGAGAGATGAGGATATTCTGCACAATGAACTTAACAAAGGTTTTCTGCTCAGTGAGTGCCATATCTTCTGACACCTGATGAAAAGTGCACCAGCTTGGTCACATCAAGTGAAAATCTGAACCAGAATTCATATTGTTTTGAAGCAAATTTTTCAACCTCACAATCATGCCTGCACTCATAGTCAATAGTTTGGTAGTTATTTCAAATGCCCCTAGTGGCATGAAAGACAAAGCTAGCTCATACAGAATTTGAACTCAGAATGTACAGTGGTAAAACTAAATAATCTTAACAGAAATGCTTCAGTCATTCCATCAATCACTTCTACCAGATCAGAAATTGAAGTTTTGTAAATGAAAAGATATATATAAGTAAGTGATTTCAGCCATTTTCTGGAGAAAGAAAAAATTCATTCATTAAGTTCAGCACTTGACTGTCTTGTGACAGCTCTTTGCTATTTTAAAGAGAGAGAGAAGGGAGAGAGAGAGAGAGTGAGAGAGAAAGAAAGAGAGAGAGAGAGAGAGAGAGAGAGAGAGAGAGGGAGAGAGAGGAGGATAAGCAAGTTAGAGATACTACATATAATTTAAACATAGTGTAACAAGTACTTTTACCATTTGCTGGACGTTTACCAAAATGGTGCTATAGACAAAAAGTGAATGATTGAAATATAAATTTGAGGAATGGCTATAGATTTTTGGAATCACATGATGGAAATATGAAGCAGCAGAGTATCTTAGTAGAAACTAATTGATAGTCAAAATACACAGAAATGTGTGTGTGTGTGTGTGTGTGTGTGTGTGTGTGTGCGTGTGTGTGCATGCACGGGCTTCGCATGTGATAGCTTTACAC
>NC_068998.1:236020-251692 GCF_001194135.2 Octopus bimaculoides | reverse complement strand
CCAAAAACGCTGATTTAGCTGCTATTTCTAGCAGAAATTTCGCCAAATATGATTTTGCCAAAAGCAGAAATTTCCCCAAATATTTTGCCAAAAACGGTGATTTAGCTGCTATTTCTAGCAGAAATTTCCCCAAATATGATTTTGTCAAAAGCAGAAATTTCCCCAAATATGAGTTTGCCAAAAGCAGAAATTTCCCATTTAAGGCTAAAATTAATACCATTATCTTTTAATGTCGTACTATTTGCCTTATGTCTTAGTCTAAAAGAAGACTATATGGTTATATATTCTCTGTTTCACATTAATACTACATCCTATGTAAATATAATTCTCGGATATTGTTCTTATAATGCATCTGCACACTACGTTACGGGTACAACAATTCCCTAATAACGGACAATGGGTCTTATTTCTGAAGTTGCACTTTGTTTCCAATAAATACATGAGGTGCTTGTAGCAACTATTTTAAATAGACAACTGTCAGTAACTGATGGCTTTTTAATTTGTTTCTCTTATTAAGGGTAAGTGTATGAGATATATAAGGGTAGCTATTAAGGGTGTCTCTATGATGTACAGTGAACAGCGCTATGACATACAACATACATATATTCTTAATCTTTACCTTTGTATGTCATATACAGAATCAGCTATAAGAGGTGTATCTATAATATATATTGGAGTAGCTATAAAGGGTATGATTATATCATACACAAAGATGGCTACAAATCAATGAAAGACTTTACAACTTGCTAGAAATAGCAGTCGAACTACACTCAAACATTCTACAAAAAATGGGGGACGCATGAGGATATATTACATCTTCCACACATACAGGCTTGTCCTTTCAGGTGTGGGTGCCACTTAAAAAGCACCTGTGCCAGTGCTGTGTAAACACACCCATGATGGTAAAAAGCACCCAGCACACCCTGTTAAGAAGGGCATCCAATCATAACAACCATGCCACCACACACAGCTCCCTTCTAGCCAGCACCATGTCAAACTGTCCAACCCATGCTGGCATGCAAAGTAGAGGTTAAATAATGATGATGATGATGATGATTTTATATGTATGCATGCATGCATGTATATGTATGTGTGCGTGTATGTATGTATGTATGTATTATCTTGCCTGTCTGTGTATATGAGACTATAATTTCCATTATGTCCTTCTCTAATTTAAGATGATAGGGTGTAATTTAAGACAACTGTGGCTGCTAGATCTAGTAATGTGTGGAAGTGGGGTGGGGAATTGGCTCAAAGTAAACTTTGTTGTGTATTTCCAAATCAGTTGTACTTGAACAAAATTATAATAAACAACATTCTATTCATAACAATCCTGTCATTTGAATGTCAAGGACAATATTGTTCAATATCGCATAAGGATGTCATTTGTAAGAATTTTGACTGTTATTTTTAGCAAGTTCAATGACCATGTATCAGTTCCCAGATTAACAAAAGTGCCAGCCAGTGAACAATTCTCCCTCGCCCTCCCTCTGTTTTATACTTTCTTTTTCATATGTTTAATGTAGGTGGCTGAACTAACAGGTTAGTTAATCCATTGGTCATCTTTTAGAGACAGTGTGAGTTTTGACTTAATTAGGGACAGTGAAAGGTTTCAGTTACACACACACACACACACACACACACACATTATATATCATCACCTTAGATGCCTTATTATTAAATTATTATTAAGAAGACAAATGGCAAAGTTGATATTGACAAAACGAGTAAGGGAAAGTATTATACAATCAATCAAAGTGCATATTTATCATTATTATTGATTACAGACAGGTCACAGTGTGTGGGGGTGGGGAGAGAGGCTGAGAGAAACAGTAAGATATGTTCTTTGCATTAATGTAAACACAAAAGATTAAACTGATAAGAAAATAAGGGAAAGAAAGGAGAGCTGGTGTGTAAAAATGACCAGAAATAGAGAGAAAAGTGTCTGAATAGATAAAAAGGGACAGAAAAATGTATGAAAGAAATATTAAGATTTGCCAAGAGAGAGGATAATAATTGTGGCTATTGATTGTTATGGCAGACAGATATTAGATAATGATAAGTTGGGGTGTTGAAATGAAAGGTTATATTTGTTTTTATAGAGAGAATCAACTGAGAGAGATTGATAATACTCAAATGGCTAAAATGATAGGAAGATAAGGTGACGGAAATTTTATCTATCTTAAAGATATTTATTTTACTAACATGCAAACATTGATCAAACAGTATCTGGTCTACATTTGAAAGGGAGTGTCAACTGTACACACACACACACACACACACACACAGACACACACGCACACACGCACGCACACACGCACGCACACACATACACACACACACACACACATGTTTGAGAGAAACAAGTGATGAAAGACTTGAGAAGCGGGATACAATATTAGTGAGGAGTCTAAAGTATTTAAGTGGAGGTGGCACAAGATTAGTTAACTGTGAAGAGCAGAGACCACTGTAGTAACTATAGAAAGATGAGAGTGAGAAGACGCAGCATACAGGAAGAGGTTGGAGTGTGTTGGTAAAGGACTTCATGACAATAAGACTGTAGCAGCTATTCATTGCTAGTCACATTTGAGTCTTGTACAGGGAACCTGAAGGTGTTTTTGAGGTTGAGCTGAAGATGACTGAGAGACAAATAACAGTTAGTCTTCATTAATTAAAATCATTGTCACATTAAGTATTATAAATACTTGGTTGTAATAACCTGATTCACCTGTTTACTAAACGAACAATATAATTTCTTCTCTTTAGAAAATATTTGTTTTTTAAATGAAACATAATTAAATAAAAGCCAGTCTTGTTGTATTATGGCCTGCCAACAGCTTGTTCAATGAATAAATAAGGCTGCAACTAATGGAATCAATACAGCTTGTGTTTTGACTGGATGACCACCACCTTAGGACTATGACACTGTAATGAACTGTTCCACCAAGTGAAAAAAAACATGTAACATGTGCTATAGCTCATCACTATAATGGATTGTTCCATGTAGACATAAATAGTAATCAGTAAAGATTGTATTTCATTTGTTAGCTGAGCCGAGTTTAACTTTCTCTCCATTTTGAGTGCCACTTGGTGAAGAAAGGAGATTGTCATCCTAGGGGTACCACATGAAAACCCCTTTTGTAGCTCCCCTATCATCAAATATGTTGGGAAACAAATTATGACAAATACATATTTTTTTATTTTACTGACTTGTTTTGTCTTTTGGTTTGGCCAAAGGAGGAAAGGTCACTCAGTTGGGTCTTTTATTAGGGCCCCTAAAATAGGGGCAGGGAGGAAAGCAGGAATTTATCATGAGGCCAGAGATCTGACCTGAATGCAACAAGGTGTACCCCCAACTAAAGGTAGCCAATGATCAGATGGCAATGTTTAACTGGATAATGAATGACGTCCACCACATCATCATCATCAAATTATCCAATTGATAGGCTTCCACACAGTTTCTGTCTCATAAGACTTTGGTTGTCCTGAAATTGTGATGGAACATACTTGGCCAAGATGGTGTGAAGTAGGATCAAACTTGAACCTTGTACTTAAAAAAACACATTTCAAGACTACACAACCATCTGCAATCAAATTGATAGAAAGTGTAAAGTAATATCTTCCTCCCAGAAAGATATTTCTGCAGATTAAACATAGATTTTTAAAATGGGTTACAAAACAATAGCTAAAAACCAATTACTTTGTCTTGAATTATCAAAATCCTACATTATTTTATAAATGATTTCTCCTAATTAGGAATATTGATCTAGCTCAAGTCAGCATCTTTGTATTTCTTTTACTGTTAATACACCACCACCACCATAAATGCTGCCACTGCCGCCACTTCTGCCACTCTGTTGTTGTTTTCGGTGCTATACTAGATCCATTTCAAACATGTTACACTGGACAAACCTATTTTCACCACTCCCATCTTGTTCTCGATATTATGTTCGGATTTATCATAATATAATCACACTTATGCAACACTACTTCACTTTAGAACTACCTTCAGTATGGTTTGTTTGTTTGTTTGTTTTTTTCCTCCGTTTAGTATACAAGAGAACATTAGACAATTATTTAAACTGTAATAATCACACCCAACATCAATGTAATTGGAATAAAAGCTCTCTCAGACAGTCAATAATAGGAAAGAAGTTATAAAAGTAGATTATTTATAGAGCAGACATTCATGATTTGTAGCTGTATTTTATGTTTTTTGACCCAACAGTCTACAGGTTTTCTTTGTGAAGAGAACCTATTTGTAGGATCTGAAATAATGAGGTGTGGAGATGTATAAACCAGAAGGCAGCAAACTGATGTTAGATAATCTGTAGATATTAACAACACCAGAACTTTTTGATATGGAAATGGTTCACACTATTGAGAAACATCTTTACAAGAACAAGTGTCAAAGACAACCTGTGTAAAGAAAGCAAAATATATCAAACAGTGTAGTAAAGTGTCACTGAATCCTGGTTGAATTAAGCAAATTTAAGGCATTTCGTTTATTTGGTTGGAACTGTTGAAACTTTCTATTTACAACAACTTCATACTTTAACAAACAAAAAAACTCACTTAGGACTTCATGAATAAAAGAATACCAAAAAGAGATTTAATTTCTTGTTAAATACAGCAAATGTAAGAGAATTATGTCAGATGAAGTTGTCTTTAATCTGGGAAATATAGGTAATAACTGCAAGAAACAACAACCAAATCTCAGTTTAATCAAAGCCTAACACCTTTTAAAAAGGGACACACCTGATAATGGAATACTAGATGCATAATAGCCAAGAATAGGACAGGATAGTCATGGCTAGAATGCTTTTCATTATAGGTCTGCTCAGTGACAGCTGACTGGTGACAACAACAACTATTGAAGGTAGAATGGTTAAAGTTTAAAGTAGGAAGTGAAAGCTTCCAGAAAGATTTGTAAGGGTGATGCAGTAAAGATGGACAAGTATATCAAAGAATACGACCCTATTTGGTGATGTAACTGTCTTTTAAATACAGAACAGAGGAGCAGAGGCTATTGTATAGAAGGGGTGGGGTGTAAGTGGTAGAGGAGGAGGAGGAGGACATAGTTAATTGGTTGTAAGTACAAGATGTTATTTGAAACTAGTTGTAACTGGATTATGGTTAGTTGCAGGTCAATTAATTATATTTGGTTGCAAGTAGATTTTAATTAGTCATGAGGGCGTGGGATGGAGGGGGATGTGTTGTAATGGTGGTATTGGAAAAGGGGAGAGGGATGAGGTGGAGGGGATGTGATGGAGGAGATGGGGGAGGGGGTATTCTGATTCTATCTGCATTGTGTCAAATTAAATAGTAAAGACTATAAAACAAAGAAAGGTTTTTATTTTTAGCCAGCAAGTAGTGTATGAAACTTCAGGCGAAACTGAAGGCAATTTCTAAATAAATTAAAAGACAACACAGTCTGCAAGATTAAAGTAAACTCAGAGTAGAGATCACAGCCTTAACAGTAAATAAAGAGCTGAACACAGAGTTTTAGGGTTCACTAAAATACAAACATCTCTTCACAAAGAATTTTTACCATAACATAACTTGTATTCCCAGATGTCAACTTAACATTCCAAAAAGAGAAATAAACAATTTATCATCTTTATTTTCACTTTTATAGTCCTTAATGATATAATACTCTCAGCAAACTCAGCCAATTGGTTTTCATTTCAAGACACATTTATAAACACTCAATTACAATCAAAACATTTAACAAGCAGTGAATAGAGATCCTTTTTCTGAAATGACACCAGCTTTGCATGGTATGTCTGTATGCTTTAGTGAAAATAGTTGCTAGAATTTCATTTATATAACACAACTGCAACACCCAAGTATTATAGTCTTTGTAAACATATATTTCTTCGCTCAATAATAATAATAATAATAATAATAGTAATAATAATAATATTAATAATAATAATAATAATAATAATAATAATGATAATAATAATGCCAGTGGAATAAATGTCGACCAATGCTTACAGCAATAGGAGCAGATGAAAGAAATCAACTTCAGTTTATTACTGGTACCTATTTTATTAAAGCAGCATCCCTCCTGAGATGAGAATGTGGGATATCAATTTTGACCATAATCAAATTATTTAAAGAAGATCCTCATTCTAGAAATTCATTGGCCCATGATAGAAATAGAACAAACGTAAATGATTTCGTATTTTCTTTCTTTTTATGAATTTGCTACACAGAACATTAACATAATTTATGTCAGTTTATAAATAAATTAGTTACACTACAACATTAACATACTATGGATGAATTGTAATTATATTGAAAATCAGTTTTATCTATTTCTAAGATAACAATCAGTTTTAAAATAATTCTTTCATAATTATGTTACTAGTAGTAACCTCGTCTACACAACTGCTTTCTCTCTCTCACTCCCTTCATCTCTCCCTCTCTCTCACTGCCTATTCTGCTTCTACCATAGTGGCGTCTTGGCTCAGTCCTCCTAGCTGTAAATAGATACCACAGTGTGGAATAGCTCAACAATATAAACTATATGTGTGTATAGAGAAAAACAAAAAAAAAAAATGCAAACTCTGCAAGTAGAAGGGGTCTGCTGAAGGGGAAGAGCAAACAAGACAATGGCCAAGGGTTGTATGAAGGAATCTGAGAATGATGAGTCTTCTGAAAGAGATATCAGATCATTGTAAGAGTTGGAATAACACTGGGTTGAAAGTGACCAGCATGGGAAAGTGGGCAGTGTGTTGATTTGATGATGTTAGTGGTGGTGATGATGGTGGTGGTGGTGGCAGTGGTGGTGATGATGGTGGGGATGGTAGTGGCGGTGATATTGACGATGATGATTTACAATTCTAGAGTTATAAATTCTAGAGTTATTGATCAGACCTCGTATATATATATATATATATATATATATATATATCAACATTACTACCTATTTTAAACATCTTTTCAAATGAGACAGCAGGAGTTTCACTAAACAATGAATATGTTTATGAGAGAACAGTTTCCTCTGGTGGGGAAACAATGGCCATAGGGCTAGGGTGCTAAATAAACTTCACTATATCTCTGCTCCAGTTAACAACAATAGGGACTCTATGTGGTTGCTAAAAACAATAGCCAAATTTCCCTCTGTTGTCATATTAGATATCATAGTCCTAGGTTCTTTGTACACAGGAGTAAGGTGTGAAGGCCATAGCTGGAATACTTTTGATTACGAGTCTACTGGCTCAAGACTGACCTGGTGTTAAACAACAACATAGCCTCAGTATCCTTTAAATTTTTGATATTACAAATGACAATAAGAAAAGCATTAAACTACAAAATCAAAATTGTTGAAGACTGGAAATATGACCATTTTAGAAAACATCCAAGAAATTCCAAGAAAAAAAATTGGAAAATAAATTTTAATTCCATAAAAAAGTAACATAAGATGTATTTTTAGTCATAATTTAATGGAGATAATTCTTGCATTCAAAAGAATAAGAAGAATAACCATATTTTACACTTTTTTTTTTCATTCTTCTTTTACCATTTCTCAAAAAGTAAAACATAAACCTCAAATAGTTTAGACATAATTTAGTAAAATCAATTATTCTGCTGGCCACCACCAACACCGTTACTACTGCCATCAATATCATCACTACCACCACTACTGTCGCTGCCACCCCACCCCCAACAACTGCCACCACCACCACCAACAACAACAACAACAACAACCTCACCAATGAAATAACTAAATAATTAAAAGAGCTCAAATTTGAGATATCAAAGCTGTTACATAGCTTGATGACTATGATAAAGGGAATGGCATAGAGATAATTGGTAGTTCTGAGTTAATTGAATCTAATGAGCAGAGATGAGCTGAAAAGACATGTGGAAATGAAACATATCAAATGTTAGTTGAAATTAAAAGACTAGAAAAATGGTGACACACAGACAAAAGAGATCAACCAGTAATTAAAGCAGGTGGTTATGGGCAGAGGAAGACTTACAAGAGTGTGTGTGTGTGTGTGTGTCTCCATTGAATACCATGCTATATCCAGGCTGTGGGCCTACTTTGTCTGATAAAATCTACACCCATGCACATTATGTTCAGAAACACACATACAAACTCAAGTGAAAACTAATCCCTCGTCAAATATTAAATTTTAATTTAGCCAAAACTTTTAGAATTTCTCATAAAAGTTGACCTAATTTTGTTTGTAAACTAAAAGGTCACCATCTATGAGTTACATTCGGTTGACCTGAGTTACAAAAGGTCACTACTTATTTGTTGACTCTGTAGTCTTTTACTTGTTTCAGTTATTAGACTGAGGCCATGCTGGAGCACCATGTTGAATGAATTTTTTGTTTTTTTGTAAAGCCTGGTACTAATTCTATTGGTCTTTATTGCCAAACTGGTGAGTTATGGTGGGCATAAATGCATCAATGATGGTTGTCAAATGGTGGTGGTGGGGGGAGACAAACAGACACAAAGACACACACACATAATGGGTGTCTTTCAGTTTCCATCTACTAAATCCACTCACAAGGTTTTAGTCAGGCTGAAGTTTAAGTAGAAGACACTTGCCCATGATGCCATGCAGAGGGATTGAACCCAGAACCATGTGGTTGGGAAGCAAGCTTCTTACCACACAGCTGTGCCTGTAGAGAAATACACTGGGTTTCTTCCATGCTCTATTACAATGGGTTATGTTGGTAACATCAACCCCAGTGCTTGACTGATTCGTATTTCACTGACCCCCCAAAAGGATGAAAGGCAGTATTTGAACTCAGTCTATAAAAACAGGTGAAATGCTGTTAAGCATTTTGTCCAGCATTGCTAACAATTCTGCCAGCTTACCACCTTTGATAATAATAATAATAATAATAATAATAATAATAATAATAATAATAATAATAATAATAATAAATTTAGACAGAATGCCAGCAGTTTTGAGGGGAGGGGTAAATCAATAATATTGACCCCTGTACTTAACTGATATTTCATTTTTACCAACCTTGAGAAGATGAAAGGCCAAGTTGTTGATGGTAGCTAAACTCTAAACATAAAATTTGAAGATAAGCAACAAAAATGCAATAGGTTATAGCAGTACGTACGTTTCGTACAAGCTCCATTTATTCATGTAGTGAGAACACCACAGAATGTACATTTTCATTGTACATTCTGTGGTGTTCTCACTACCTGAATAAATGGAGCTTGTACGAAACGTACGTACTGCTATAACCTATTGAATTTTTGTTGCTTAGCTTCAAATTTTATTCACCAAATCTCTTGATTTTGTTTTTGGTTTTTATCCTACCAAATTCTGGTGCCTCAAACATTTTAAGTACCACATTTAATCTTTTGATTAAATCTATATTATTACTCTAAACATAAAAAGTAGGAACAAATGCTTCAAGACAATTTTTCCACCAGAACTGATAATGATAAATGGCAAGAAGGTAGTGAGGAGGGAATTTGCTGAATAAAGCTTTAATATAATTTTGCTGTCTGAAATGAAAAGAAATGCTACAGAAAACGTGTCACTGTTCTCACCTGATCGTTGAACAGCCTTATTGCTAAATTATTAATTACCTGCAGCCATTGGTTAACTAGAAGCACCTTTGTCACTGAAAGAACAACTATTGTCACAGATATTTGAGACCTTTAAAAAGAAATATTCCTCACAGACAGTTTCTTTATAGTCCTGTGTGTTTTGCTAATAAACCCATTTGATATTCATTAACAAATATCCTCTGGTTATATTCTAGGTTCTACAAAAATTTTATAATTGGTGATCTAGAAACCAACACTGGAAATATTTAGTAGAAGTGATGACAATGACAATGATAATGGTTATGGTGGTGGTAGTGGTGGTAGAGAGAGTCATGACAATGATGATGGTGATGATGGTGAAGAAGTCAATAGAAGAAGGTTTCTATGATTTAATGATGAAAAATGAATGAAAACTTCTTTTTTGATATATTTGATTTGAGAAAACTTGGGAGCTGCTTGTTGAAGGGTTTCTGTGCCAGGGTACAAATGTCAAAAAAGACAGGATGAAAGAGACAGAGAATGAAAAAGAGAGATGGGGAAGGAAGAGGGGGAGAAGAAAAAGAGAAGAAAACAAAAAGGTAATTAAATTATGAAACATTTCATAAAGGAAGAAAAAGAAAAAAAGATGGTGGAGTTATTGTAATTCTTTGTCAATTTAACAGCTATTTACCATTCTCATATATTTCAAACAAGTGGATTTGTTAAAGCAAAAATTTTAATCACTTTTCTTTTTTAAATTTATTTTTTCCTCTGATGCCAAGCATTGTCACAAAATGGCAGAAAGTGATTTTTCTTTTGTGACAACACATTAAATAAAATGCCACTCTGAAGATTATATTTTAATTCTCCATTCTCTTTTACTAACCGTCATATGGCCCTTCATTATTTTGTAACATTAAATGAGGAGTCTCCCCACCCACCCACCTACTTGTCCTCTCTCTCTCAACATTAATATTCTACACAAACCATTTGACAAATTTATCACAAGTAATAACCAGTGTAGAAGACATTCTTTGTAGATGCACCACAGATAAAAATCTCATGCAAGTTCTGACAATGCCATCAATCACTGCTAAATGCCATCATTGGATAAAAATTGTTTATTAGAAACCAATCAATATATTTATCATTCAATTTCCGGAATTCCACAGAACTAAAACAGAGACAATAGAAAAAAAAATGAAAAAAGAAACCAGCTAAAAACATGTAAAGTTATTCTCTGGTAGAATATTGTTGTCCATGGATTTTTATTTTGGTTTATTGTTTCCAATTGAGAAAATTATGCCAAACAGTAAGAAATAAAAATAAAAAATTTAATATGCAGTTTGTTTTATTCCCTCATAATTAATTCTCCATGTATAAGAATTTTCTGACTCAACAATTATCAACAGCAAACATTAATTTATGCATTGATGAGGGTACGTGGGTGTAAATTGATTAATGATCCTAATGAGGCCAACTGCATCAAAGTCCAAGTTTGAAGGTGACTCTGAACTGAACAAAATGCCAAAATACTCTTCAAGCCTTCTCAAGTAAGAACAGAGTAAGCTAAAGGGGTTGGTTTTTTTTTTTGGGGGGGGGGGCAGGTTTCAATTTTTATTTGAACAAATTTTAATTCCTGTCCATCTCGAATTCCCTTGAGAAAGATATTGACAAGGGACAACTCTTTCTCTTAAAACTGTGCTTGTTGTGTCTACATGATTGGCTTCAGACAATAGTTTGGCACAAGAATAGGCACAAGCAAGAGAGAGAGAGAGAGAGATCTATATATATTTATCTAAGCATATCCTTTCTATTCCTGTCAATATTTAACATATCATCATTTTCTGCATGCATTGGATGCAACATCTTCAGCACAGCATCTCAGCCAATGTTGACATGAGATTGTTGCAGTCCAGTGTGAACACCGTCAAGAAATTCAACCTCTCAAGATCAACCTTCATCACTTCTTCTTCCCATCTCTTCTTCTACAAATTCCTTCCATTTGGACCACTTATAAAACAGACATCTTCCATACCCATGTACTCTCTTCTTGTTTTTTTCTCTTTGTAATCCAGCATTGAAACATACTGGTTGCCTCATATCTTCTCAGCCTTCATGCAACCTTTCACATTCACTGTCCATCTTTAACTATCTCCCTATACGACACACCATCAGCAAACACCCAAGAAACCACCCTTCATTCTGAAAGTGAATCTTTGTTGCCAGCAGAGCTAACAGCTCCCTTCCCTTTTCCCATCCACCTCCACCTTTCCTTCTCTGCTTACCATACCTTTGGAACACCCAATTCTATTGCTGATTAGGTTACCTAGGTAACACAAATTATCAACTACTTCTAAGAAGCCTCCCATGCAGTTGTATATACAATAAAATGCATTCATCAAAGCTTAAAAGACAGAAACTGAGAAATAAGGTCAAGATTGGAAGTGTTTGTTGTTGTTCTATTTTAGAGATTTTAGTTTGTTTTAGTTTTGCCTGTTAATGTCGGTTTCTGGCTGGTTTTTCCTTTACTATGGTTAAATAGAATCTAGAAGATTGATATTAAAAAGACAAGCTATCAAATGATGACAGACACTTTACTGATAAATGATATAGCAATAGTTAGATAAGGTATTGGGACTGCCAACTCATGGATCTTGATTGAGTTCATATCTACTGCAGGTATTTCACTGACGGAGGTGGGGGGTAGGAAGAGATATATCTGAGTTGAATATTTAGTTCTACATACCTTAGTTTATCTGCTTATCAAAAATAGGTACGAGATCTTTGGGGAATATTACACGCAATAGCCTGGTGTAAAACCCAAAAGAACGTTATCTCTCTCTTAACTGATTAATGCCATGAAATTGGAGCTGAGCATAAGCCTTATAAGCTATAATGGGGAGACAGATTATGTACATACATACACATATATATTATGCACACACGCACGCACATATACATAACAAGAGAAAGATAAATAGACAGACAGACAAATGGAGAGATAGAGACAGCTTTAAAATATATTTATGCCAGAATGCTACAATAACAATTTAGTGACAGCTCAGAAAACTGAAAGTTAAATGAACCTTTGTAGACCATTCACAGAGAAACTGTTATTGCACTATTAAATAAATTGTTGTAAAAGTGTAAATACGAAGATAATAAAATCTCTTAAGGGGTTGTTAAGGATATGCAATATGGATGACATGAAATCACAGAGCAAGATAAAGCCAACACAGAAGTGTTCTTTCAGTAAGATCACTAAAGTGGTTGAGTGCAGTGGAGACCCACTTCATTTTATGAAGATATTATATTATCAATTAGCTGCTCTGTATAGACACCATTCTCTCTGTATTTGAAGCTTGTACACAAGTTTATACAGTGAAGACAAGATGTCAGACAGGAAAGGTTTGTAATGAAGAGATTAAGAATGAAAGTAAGATATAGATTAACTCGATCAATTTGTTAGTGAACACATCAAAGTGTTCGTTCTAATCAATAAGATGTTGAAAAATGATACAAACACTTCAGCTAAATCTGATAAAATATCTGATTAAGAAGAGGCATGTGACAATAACTGAAGTACATTGATGTGCTCTGATGTTCGTGATAGTGTCATATAAGATCTTCTTCGAAAATAACATGACTCGCAACTGTTAGAGGTCATCACATCAGTGTCAGGATGAAACTAGAGCCATTAGTGTTTCATTCCAGAACAAATGACCACTTGAAACTGGCCTCTCATTTCAAAGTGAACACTAAAGATGTTAAGCAATCAGAATTAATGGAAACACACATTGACTCTTAAACAGCTGCAAAGTTACAGTGAAATTACAGAGACATTAACTGGAGAAAGTAGAATATCTTCTTATATAATGGACTTGATCTGGTTCAATATATCAAGGTTTTGAGTTCAAACCTAATGCAAGTTCACTTGGTTTTTCATTCATAAAACTTAATACCAATAATAATATCAATAACAATAATAATAATAATAACAATAATAATAATAATAATAATAATAATAATGACGATGATGATGATAACAATGATAATGATGGTGATGATGATGATGGTGATGATGAAAATTGGTGTGGACCCAAAGTGCTGATACTGCAACGATGGGATAAAAACAGTGGACCACCTGTCCTCTGGATGTAAGGTTTTAGCACCTGTAGAGTACAAATCAAGACATGACAGAGTTGACCAATATCTACATTGGATAATGTGTCGGCATTGTAAAATCCAAACTGCTGACAAATAGTACAAGCACCAGCCTGAGGCTGTTACTGAGGGAGAAAATGTAATGATTCTTTGGGACTTTCCAGTATACAGTACACACACACACACGATGGACTTTTTTCAGTTTCTGTCCACTCACATGGCCTTGGTCAACCTAAGGCTACAGTAGAAGATATGTGCCCAAGATTCCATGCAGTGGGACTGAACCCAGAACCATGTGGTTGGGAAGCAAGCTTCTTAACACACACCTCTTAGCACACCTGCACCATAGATTTACCAATGAAAGAATCTTGTCCTTCAACCAGTTTTGTCAACAATGGAATCTGGTGTAAGAAAAGTAGTTTGTGTAGCAATTATAGGTGCCACACTATGGCCATGTGTTAAGAAGCTTGCTTCCCAATCACATGGTACTGGGTTCAGTTCCACTGCATGGCACCTGAGGAAGATGTCTCCTACAACAGCCTTGGGCTGACCAAAACCTTGTGAGTGGATTGGGTAGACAGAAACTGAAAGAAGCTCATTGTGTGTGTGTGTCTGTGTGTGTGTTTATGTCCATGTTTGTCCCCACAAACACTGCTTGACAACCGGTATTGGTGCATTTATGTTCTTGTAACTTAGCAGTTTGGCAAAGAGACCCATAGAATAAGTACAAGGCTTAAAAAGAAAAATATGTACTGGGGTCTATTAGTTCGACTAAAACTTTCAAGGTAGTGCCCCAGCATGATCACAGTTCTATGACTGAAACAAGTAAGGAAAAAAAGTAAAAGAAAATATGAGTTTAAAAAGTAAAATAAATTCAGTAGCAGAGATAGATGTAGAAGAATTTGAATTTTAATAGTTTTATTTTTTTATGTCTTAAAGGTTTAAAAGAAATGAGGCTAATAGCAATAATGGGATTTTGGCATCAGAAATGGTAAAAATGCTAAAGGAACCAAAAGTCTTAATCTGCATATCAATCAAATGAGGTACTAATCTTTCACAGCATGGGATAAAGGCATTTCCTTTTTCTCCTCATAACGTTCTGCATTGTAAGCCCCCTAACTCCAGTTCCTCACCTTCTATTTTGTTGTCTATTATTATTATTATTATCATTATTATTATTATTATAGTAAGACAGTTTATAGATTGATATATATAGTTTACAAGAGAAAAGAATTATAAAAACGGTGATAAAAATGTAAATGCTGTCAACACATATTCATAAAAGATAGCTTCAAACAAACGTTGCAGTGTTATATATACATCACAATTATTCACTTTAGGTCAAACACACCATAGAACATCACTTTTATTTCCTTTCTCTTCAGTTCACTCAGAAATGGCGCACGCACGCACGGACACACACACACACACACACACCTACAACTATAATCTGCAGTTCAGATTTACTGTCATATTTGATGATATAATGGTATCACTTTTAGCCCAGTTCACCTTTATGGATATATATATATATATATATATATATATATATATATATATATATATATATACATACATACATACATATATCATCATCATAATCATCATCATTATCGTCATTTAATGTCCATTTTCCATGATGGCAGGAGTTGGATGGCTTGACAGGGACTGGCCGGGCTTCACTGTTTTGGCATGGTCCGTTGGATGCCCTTCCAAATGCCAACCACTATACAATGTGGACTGGATGCTTATTATGTGGCACCAGCACTGGCAGGGTCACCAAGTAACTTGCAAGACAAAGATCCTTTGAGAGGGAAGAATGTGACGAAGGGACAGAAGCAAGTGTCTGGCTGTAGAGGAATCTCTTCTACAGAGAGAGAGTGCAAGAGAGAGAGAGAGAGAGTGCAAGAGAGAGAGAGAGAGAGTGCAAGAGAGAGAGAGAGTGCAAGAGAGAGAGAGAGTGCAAGAGAGAGAGAGAGAGTGCA
>NC_068998.1:224197-235793 GCF_001194135.2 Octopus bimaculoides | reverse complement strand
AGAGAGAGAGAATGCAAGAGAGAGAGAATGCAAGAGAGAGAGAATGCAAGAGAGAGAGAGAGAGAGAGAGAATGCAAGAGAGAGAGAGAGAGAGAGAGAGAATGCAAGAGAGAGAGAGAGAGAGAGAATGCAAGAGAGAGAGGGAATGCAAGAGGGAGAGAGAATGCAAGAGAGAGAGAGAATGCAAGAGAGAGAGAGAGAGAAAGAGAGGAGAGCAAAAGTGTGAGTATGCAAGAGAGAGTGGGACAGAGATGGAAGAAAAGTGTTAGGGCAGGGCATACTCTGAAGGTATGGGGATCAGAATATGAATGGGATGGTAGAGTATTGCCAAAGGTGCATGAGTAGGGAGTTCACATGGATGCAAAGAGTGTTGGGGTGGAGAATGCAGTGACTAAATAGAGAAGGTGGGGGTCAACAGGATAGCAATGATAGAGTGTGCAGGGCAGTGAGGATAGGATTGGAAAAGAGGGATGAAGAGGAGGAAGAGGAGGAGGAGGAGGAGGAGGAGATGTAATTTGATTTGTTGGGTTAAGGTGTGAGAAATTTTATTGCTACATGGAGGTGGAACACACAGCATTTCCACAGCACAGTTTCGCTGAAGTGGACAAGTCTTCTCAAGACATCTCAGTCAATTGTCATCTCCTCTGTGAGGCCCAGCATCTTATAGGTTGACCTGACTAAACAATGCTTGCTCAGATGTTGGAATTGACAAGGGAGTCCACCATATGTGTGCACGTGGATACACAAATATAAGTATATATATGTATATGTGTATGTTTGTTTAGAAAGTGTTTTGGCATAAAACTTTCAATCCTTGAGTAACTCCTGTAGTATTTCCAGCTAATAAAGGAATATATACCCTGCTTGATATATTCAGTTCTCTTTCACCTATTTGTAAAACCAAATCCACCCGACCATCTACCTGTAGATCTGCTTACACACACACACACATACACACACACACATATCAAACACATCTCAAACACATTTCATTTGTTTCAGCCATTGGATAGCAGTCGTGCTGGTGATCAACTTTAATGTTTTTAGCCATCATTAGTAACAACTCCAGGATTTATTTTATCAATGTCAGTGCAGAAAAGAAAGCAGAGGGAATTTCTTTAAGAACATGCAATACAGATGTATGGATGTCATACAGAAAGAAAAAAATTAGTCATAAGTTGTTCAGCTGAATTATGTCATAGCAATATTGTTCAAGGACAATGGTGTCCCTTAATTTAACCCTTAATCTTGATGACAAGAGATAACAGTTGTAGTCAAACACCCTAATTCTGATTCCCATCAACCTTTGACAACAATTACAATGGCTGTCAGATGGTAAGAGTTGAAATATTGTCTTAGTTGGCTGCATTACTGTATGTTAGGAGACACTTAAGCCACAAGAATATTTACAAGCCATAGGTGAAACCTCAGGAATAGATCATTCCTGTTTTTGTTCACCTAGAAATACATAAGCCATTTCTTCAGAATGTGAGTGCAAAGAGGGAATGTCCCAGATTTGAGGCAGTAAGAACTGTTTATTTTGCTGTCCAATCAGCTGTTCATTTCATGCTTGAATGTCAAATTTTAATAAAGTACTGACTTCAACAGGTCATGTAAATATGCCCAGGCCCCATTGCTATCCTTTCATCTCACCCCTACACATGACTGCAGACTCAGAACACAAAATCTTTGACTCTGAATCACTGCAACTCCTCTCTGGGATTAAACTAAACATCTATTTCTTAAATTGATTGAGAAAATATACATGGACAACATAAATCATCAGGCTTCACTATATGTCCCCTAATTTGTAGAAATAGGAGTTTAAAGCATCGAATTTTGCCACTGTGGCTTTTTAAAATATTTTTTTTTATTACAGTAACAACCAATTAAGCAAAAGATCAAACTTGTTTTGTCAAAAGGCTAAAAGAAATTAAATTATAAAAATACTATAATAGGAGATCAGGAACATCTTTATTTACCATTTCAAAAATCTCAAGAACTTCAAAACTGAACACCTAAAACAACTTTTAAAAAAATAACTAAAGAAATAAACTATATTTAGATACATAAATCTATCTTTTTCAGATTAAAACATTGATGGAACATAATACTGAAATGAATGTAAGAAGAAAGATTACATTACATACGACAATTATATTATAAAAGATTGAAAAGTTTATCACAACAAACTTTATTTTAAAAATATTGTTTCTAGAGAACTGAGATTAAACCAAACATCTAAATCTAAAACTAACATCTTGTTCTTAAAATTGCTTCAACCAAATCTTCCTTCATACAAACCTTTTACTCAAATTAGTCTCTGCTATAAAATTAATTAAATTAATATCTGATTAATATCTGTGAAACTGGAAATTTTAATGCATTCTATCTCATTTTACATTTTGTCTGAGTTGGAGTCAGTACATTTTTACTTACTCCAGCTCCAGTTTCAACTTTGACTCCATGACTCCCACTCAATGACTCTCACTCCACAACCCTGCTCCTAATGCATCAGACAGAGATATGGACATTAGTATATAACAAAGAGAAAGAAACCAGGGACTGTATGTCCATAAGATATATGGATTCTAGGTTCAAACCCAGACTCAGGATCTGAGAAAATGTGAGGGTGGGGGGTGCATGCATGCATGCATATGTGCATGTGTGCATGCGCAGGAAAAAGCACATGAGGAAAGTCAAAGAATATTTAATGGTGGTGCCCCAGCATGGCCACAGCCTCTGACTGAAACAATCAAAAGTAATAAACTAGCAAAAATATGATGAAGAAAAAGAAGAAAACATTTAAAAAATGATGTCATTAGTCTAAGAATGATTAATTTCAGAATTGTTGATTTTTAAAATTGTCAATAAAGGAGCCATTCCAAAATGCCATCCAAGAACCAAGTAAATTTGGGTAAATAACACAAGAACTGAACCAAAAGTAAGATGCTAAACGGCACGATGATGCTGGAGATAATGATGACAAGAATAAAGAGAGGGAAGGCTCTGAGAATATACTCAATGCAATAAATGTTTACACTAATGAATTGTTCCTCCCCATGGTACTTATTTACAGTTAGTTGATAAGATGCCAGTAATATAGTAGAGCAGTAACACAAGGGAATATTGAAACTAGTATACTCCAATGCAACACTGTTGACTTTGTAAAAGTAAAAGAAATGGAAAAAAAACTTCAATCTCTTGCCACCAGAATTTCTTTGAATAAGCATGAAAGTAGCAGCAAGAGAATTAAAGAAGTTTGCACAAGAAAACAATGGTTGCAGTGTGATATATCTGGAATTCCAGGTTAGAATGACAAATGAAAGTCACTTCCATTTTCAATATTATAAACTCAGCAGGAGAGAATTTATTCTCATTATTTTAATATCTGTTTATCTATTCACATCTCTAGTAACTCTCTAGACATCACATGACAATGAATAATATGCCAAAGAGCTTAATGGTGTGGAAAATGTTAAGTATATATTCTAGTTTAAAACAGACTAAATTAAAGAATTATATAAAATGGTTTTTCTATTAATTTTTAAAATCTATTCTTTGTATAAATAATAGAACTACAAAAGTGTCATTGAATGTACGAAACCTCTTTCGAGTAATGATAATTTGACAACTTCTCATCATTACCAAATAATTCTTTCGTTTTAGAAAAGAAAATAAACAGGAAAACAAGAAAACATTTAAAAATATAACAGCAAAAACAGACAATTGGAAAAAGTGTTTCAAACAACAATTTTTAATGTAGCCATAGAAATCTATAAGACTTAACAAAGCTTTTTTACAAAAGAATACATAATAATCATATTTACAGTATAATAGTTGCAACCATCTACATATGTATGTGTGTGTGGGGGTGGGGAGATATTAAAAAGTCAACAAGAGATGAAGAATAAAGAATGACTGAGATGTAAATATTTGAAGAGAGGGAAAAATAAACATTCTTTATATAATCATTAAAAAAAAACTGAAAAATTGTTCACCTTTGCTTAAATGTGAAAAGGAAAATAATTTCTAACTTTTATTGAGCTGTTGAAGCAGCAACCATTGAGGATTTGTGATATTTTGTGGTAAATAGCAGTTTTCAATAAGATTATTGATGAAGACTAGGAAACACACCAAATACTAATCAACCCACCATACCTGTTTGATTCCAGGATCGTAAAGAAAGAGGATGAAAAAAAAAAAAAAAATACAATCCCTTAAAATTTGAAATAGGAAGAACTTGTAACATGTGAACAGTAAAGGTCCTGCTTATAATAATTGGTTGGGAAGAGTAAACCAAGATATAGACAAATGGCTGAAGGAGATTGAAATAGAATGCCTGGTAGAGCTCTGACAGAAAGTTTGCCTCTGAGAGGCAGCAAGGATTATCAGAAGGGTTCTAAGCACTGGAAAGACTGCTGACCTTTGTTGTAGCAGAGGAATCAGTCTCAATTAAATCCCACATAGATAAATAATCTTTTAAATAGTTTAGTCAAAGAAGGTGGATCAGCAGCCATGACATTTTTGCAGGGTTGTATAAAATTGGCAGCAAGTGGAGGGAAATTATCTTGAAACCAGAGATCAAAACCAAATGTTTGTAATAAAGATTTTGCAGGATCCCAAAGACTAAGTTACAGAATACAGATGCTAACTCAACAGACTACAGTATATATAACCATTGACTAAATAGTCTGCAGTATGTAGAAGCTAAACAAATAGACCAGTGTGTCGATGCTGATTAGATAAATCACAGTGTGTAGAGAGACCAATAGTGTGTAAGTGCTTTCCATCCCTCTGGAATGGATAAAAAGTACCAGTTATGTACTGGGATTAATCCAATCCATATAACTTTGCGGTCTCATACCAATATAACAATTTAGTAGTAGTAGTAGTAGTAGTAGTAGTAGTAGTAGTAGTAGTAGTAGTAGTAGTAGTAGTATGATCATCATCATCATTATTTATCAAAATATTGTTTATGCTATTTCTATGTGAACCTTGTATCATCAGAAGATGAAACAGATGTGCTGCCAACTGGTCAGATTTTGCAACCTCTGAAAGAGCCAACATCTTGTTATTTTAAAGATTATCATCTCTTTAGGATATTTATTTATAAATCTACTTTGAAGATCTTTTGTGTGTGTGTGTGTGTGTGTGTGTGTGTGTGTGTGTGTGTAAAAGGGAGTCTCAAGGCTGAATATATATTTACACATGCATGCATGTTAATGGTGTGTATATTAGTGTATGCATGTGTGTGAATCTTTGTAGTGTATATTAGTACACTTGTAGCAGAGATGCTGAGTGCAACAAAATAAGGAACACCCTCTCTTTCTCACCCACCCCTCTCTCTCTCTCTCTCTTTCCCTTTTAAGGCTAGTGTCTAAAGGAAACCTCGGCCCCTAAAACTGTGATAAACTGTTACCAAGTTAACAATATAATTGAGTGAAACCTGTGAAAGAACAGCAATATGTTTTTAACAAGCCATCTACAATGAATGTACTTGTTATATTCTCAACAAACACACCAACAATCCGAGTTGAAGAGATTCCATCAACAAATGAAGTCATTTTTTTTTTCTCTTTCTTTTTTTCCTTCTTTTGCTTTCAGAGTTGTTTATTTTGAATTTTGATATTTGGTTATCCACAATCATTCCTCGTTAACAATGGCAGTTTTAAATAGTAAATCTCCAGAAATCTGTTCTAAATCTACCAAGTTAATAACACTGATGTTGAGTGATTAAATATAAATTACTAAATACAATTCTCTGGCTTTAGATTGAAATAATCCAGTTCCTAAAGTTGAACAACTAGAACAAAAAATAATGAAAAAAAATGAAAAGAGAGATATAAAAAAAAAAGCAAGAAGAAAACAGGAAACAAAAGAAAAAGTCAAAACAAAGATTGAAAAAATTGAAAAAGAGAGATAAAAATCAATACTTATATTTGTAGACATATCTTACATACAAATGATAAGTATCATATATGTATTTATATATGTATATATATATATGTGTGTGTGTATGTATGTATGTATTGTTGATGTTCTAAGACTAACGCATTTAAATATTGGTTTGAAAACCCCTTTTGAATAGAAAAAGTTAAAGGCTGCCTCTGGGATTCGAACCTTCATTTCCTGTAGATATGACTGGCATTCTACCACTGGACCAAGACATCCTTTCAAAATTTGTTACCCATTTTAGAACTGTATATTGTTGAAGTCATGAATTTCTAATCTTTCAAATCATGGAATAATTGTTTTGAAATTGGATCTTGAAGAGCAAATAAACTTCTGAACCATTTGACCATACTGATCATCATCATCATCATCATCATTATTTAACATCTGTTGTCCATGCTGGCATGGGTTGGACAGTTTGACCAGGGCTGGCAAGCTGAGGGGCTACACCAGACTTCAATCTGGTTTGGCATGGTTTCTATGGTTACCTCCAATATATATATTTTATCTTTTCTTTTACTGTACCAAATCCACTCACAAGGTATTGGTTAGCCTGAGGTTGTAGTAGAAGACAAGGTGCCACACAGAAGGGCTGAACTTGAAGCCACATAGCCTGCACCTTTACATAGATATATGTATATGAGAGAGAGAGAGAAACAGACAGACAGACAGATGGACATAGGTCAGTAGGTGGGTACTCAATTCATCTGCTGCAAAGTTTTATGGCCAGGAAATTAAATCAGACAAAATGATATTTCTCGATTCTCCGCAGATTTATTTATTTTAGCTGCCAACATTCTCTTACATATGTTTGATGGCTGACAATAGCTGGCTGATAAAATTTAATATTACATTTAGGACTGAACATTTTTCACAGCCAGCCATTTAATAATTTCCTAACTCTCCTTGTTTAACAAAAATCAAAAATTCATAACTTGAAGAACTTTATAAAATAATTCCTAATGATTTTTAGCAATAAACCATGTTTCAGAATTATTGGTTCTGGTACCGCTGCAGTCCATATAATGGTGTAGTATCATTTAGCCGAAATTGGGGCTGGTGAAGTTGGGAAAATTCTCTAACGACCACTTTTGAGTCTTTCTGGAGGTACAGCAAGGAGCTGAATCCTGAAGCTACAAATATGGCCTTCCTGCAGCAACCATTTCCAACCAGGGATTGACCAGAGTCTCCAGCAGCTGTCTGCATTCTGTTAGAAATTAACATCTAAGACAGTGGTAGCATGCACCTCATAATGTAAGATGTGTACCTAAGAAGCAAAATGGTGATAGAATTAATGGAATTAATGACATTACTGTGTCTGGCATATCAACTGGTTTAGAAAACTGATGTGTAGTTGAAAAACTGAAAGAAAAGAAGAAGTGGTGATATACTCTCAATTTAATTCCTTAAAATGAGAGCAACATATAGAAATGTGTTGATGAATGAAGCTACATAGCAACCTATTATGTATTATAATGTCAGAAGACTTGGAACAACAAGAATGTATCGAGCAAAATCAAGTAGGAATGCAGTATTGTATTGAAATGAAGTGTAAAATTTAATGTAATATTAATGATATTGTCGAAGGAATTCACACGAGAAAATATATTGGTAATGAACAGGTGATGAGAAAGAATGACAAGTGCTAGGTTAAAAGTGTCACAAGATGCTAGAGAGAGGCATTAAAATAAGGCAACAGACTGAATTAAATGTTCAAAGTGGTGAAGGTTTATATTTGGTGTGAGAAATGATGGTTGCTGAAATACCATAGATTTTTATCAACAATTCTAGATTTTCTGTCAGGTTGAAATTTTAGATATTTCAACACGGAGAGAGTTTTTATTTTTTTAACATAAAAATGAAAAAAATAAAACTTTAAAATTTATTTATTGTTACATGTATAAAAACACAGATGTGAGAAAATATTCCATATTATAGTTGATACTATAAAAACACTCAGAGAGATATTCCACAAATAAATATATTGTACAGATAGATATCTTGCATAGATAAATATATATCGCATAGATAAATAGATATTCCACAGATAAATATAATGCTGATACCTAGATGTCATGCATAGATAAATAGATATTGCAAAGATAAGTTAATATCTCATAGATAAATTCCACAGGTATATATATATATATATATATCATAGATATATTCTCTAGTGTAACATATCTCCCACATATATCCATGAAGCTATAGCATCCCAGAAAGCCAATATTAAGCTCCAATTCCTGAAGCACTAAGCAAAGAGATGGGAGACCATTTTATCCCAAATATATACTCCACCACCACCCCCACATGCACACTATTCAGTGAACTTTTTCATCAACTAAAATTAATTGCCATAGTTAAAGTATAAAAAAATATTTGATTAATAGTGATTAAAAACTGTTTCTTACTAAATACATGACTAATTTTTGTAGAAGTTGCCATAAAGTCAGTTGAATCAGTCCACATTTAAAACTGGTAGTTTTGTTCGTCTCAGACGAATGAGAGTCAAAATCTATATGAGCAGGATATTTAGGGACAAATTTAATAACATACTGCTTGTGGTTGATCCCTATCTATCATTTCTGCTAAATGCATTTTTAAATATAAAATGTCTCCCCAGGGAATTGAACACTGGACTTCTGTATGAAAGGCAATAGACACTTCCCACCATAGAGACTACAAAGTAAAAACGTCAAAGAATGTTTTAGTGAAATGTTGTTTGGTTAGTTAATAGAGAACAGGTGTATGATAGATTTAAGCAGAAGTACTTTAGGTGATATCTGAAGACATAATAACACATGAACATTTTTCAGAAAAGTTTAGTTTCTGTGTATCAATAGAGAAATGTTGATAATGATGATAGTGATGATGAAGAAGAGAAAATTCAAAACCAATTTCAAAATACAAACCAAGTAACCACCAGCAGTAATCAATTAATGCAATTTAATTTATGGTCCTTGAATAAATCCAATATTTCTAATCCAAGTATTATTATAGAGATTACAAATGATAATACAAAAAAAAAATTATATATAGAGACAAAGACTGTTTAAAAACAGCTAAAACAAGAATTTAAAAGAGAAAAAAAAGGAAGGAACAGAATGATCAATATATTAGACAAGTTATCAATAGTGCTGGAAAGGAAATCAAATAGACACACATTGTGTGTATGTGTGTAATATCACCTGATGGCAAAAGTAGATCCTACTCTATGAATAAACAAAAATCAATCAGCTTTCTCAAGATTATATTTATCTCATATTGGTTAATGACAATGTTTGGAATTCAGATGACAAATTTTTGAGAACATTTCAGAAATTCTACAAAAGTTAAGAAAAAGAAAATATTTGAAATGAAGAAAATATAAAATGAAAAAGATGAAAAAAAGAAAAAGAAAAACAAGTAATTTTCTATTTGGAACTGAGAATAGCTCGATAATTTATCAATTTTATATAATTGAAGTGGATCTCAAGTGTTAGGGAAACTGTGAGTTGAGTCAATAAACTTTTTAAGTGGAATTCCTAAAGATGATAATAATAATAATAATAACAATAATAATAACAATAATAATAATAATAATAATAATAATAATAACAATAATAATAATAACAATAATAATAATAATAATAATAATAATAGATATAATAAATGCTTTGATGCCGGAGCAGGCAGTGGCTCTCATGGCTTTTGATCTTAACTGATGTCAAGATGAAGCAGTTAATCCAATCAACAGAACAGCCAGCTCATGAAATTAACATGCAAGTGGTTGAGCAGTCTACAGGCATGTGGGCCCTTGACAGAGCTGGCCCTTTGAAATACAGATACAACTCATTTTTGCCAGGTGAGTGGACTGAAGCAACATGATCTAACCACTAAGCCATACCCCTTCACATCTGTGGATAGGAACTTACTCAAATGATGGCAACTCATCCAACCCATACCAGCACGGAAAAGTGAGCATAAAATGATGATGATGATGGTGGTGGTGGCAGCAATAGACCAGTAATACTCTGAGTGCCAATTGACATTTAGTATATCACTGGTACTTATTGAACCTGGAGAAATGAAAAGCTATATTGAGCGTAGATTTAAACCCAGAATGTAATGGAATAAAAGTAAACATGTTTTAGTATTTGGTCAACCAATCCACTCCAACAACAAAACCAAGATACAAAGAGAGGAAAAAGAATAAAGAAAAGGTTTCTGAGGTGACATATTGATTTCTGTAAAGAACCAAAAGTTGAAAATTATAAATTGTATAAAATTGCAAGTAAATAAATGTTCCTCTCAGAGAAATGTAGAAAGTTTCGAAAGATTCTTGAAGTCATTTGAAATGAGTGTTTTACTGTTATGAGCAGAAAGGAATTCCTTGAGAGTCCATAATGATTGTTAGTTTGTGAATTAAGGGGGAAACAGGAGAAAAACCCAAACTAGAATTTGAAGTCAATAATTTCACACAAGCATCATTGATTAATCTGATACAGTTCATAATCAATGATCGGCTATGGGAGTTGTTTTTGGTTTTTTATATTAATAGACAAGTGAATAGATTAAAGCAGGGACAGAAAAAATAAAACAAAAGAAAAAAAAAAATGAATAGTTTAATTATAAATTAATAATTAAATTTTCAACTCCAAGCAATTAATTTTAGCCTTTTTCTCTTACCCATTCAACACCACATACATGCTCACAAATAGTTTTACTTCAAACAACTTTCCATCTAAGATAGCATCAGCTTTTAATGCTTCATAAGGTTTAGGGTGGCAGTCAGTCTAAATTTAGAAACCAAAATCTTAGACTTACTAAATTACAAGGGTATTTATATTTTTCAGACACACTTTACAGACATTAAACGGCTGTTTTGCTCTCTCTATTTCGTAACCTAAAACAAGTTTCTACCTCAAGTAACTCTTAAAGTCAATTGCATGTCAAGGAATTTGGTCTTAGAAAATCTCCCGTTTTCACACTTGAACACACATTTAGTAAATAAAATCATAAATTTCATTATTTCATAGAAAAAAAATTACAATTGTTTATTCCTCAAAGTGTTAACAAGGGTAACAAACTGAGGTCTGAATCAGTCCTTACTGTTTCACTAAGCCTAGAATAATGAAATGCTAAAACAATTCAGGTTTTGAAGTCAGTGTAGAAAGAAAAGAGTGAATACTGTAAGATGCACTACAATTTCTAGTAAATTGAGGTCTTGCACTGATTTGGCATCGACCCCAGGGTCTTATTGCAATACAGTTTGAACTCATTATGTCGGAGAAACAGCACAAAAATGCTATAAAGAAGATTATTATAAATTACAGTAAATTTATTGAGCATCAGAAAGCAAATCAATTTGGTGTTTGTTGTGTTTCTACTGCAAAAATTAAAACTTATTAAATATAACTTTCAGCTTGATTTGTTCATTATTAACACTCAGATGGAAATATTCAAATAAGGAAGAGTCCAAAATGTATTTCAAAACAGCACTGCTAATTCCTGAGCTGTATTAAAGTCAAAAATCAAAGATGGTAGCAGATATCTGGTAAATTCATTGCAAGAGATTTACATCACAGCTAATACACTGCCAATATGTCATTGATAAATTCATCACTATACCAAATGCATCATTAATAGAATCATTGTCAGA
>NC_068998.1:216697-219197 GCF_001194135.2 Octopus bimaculoides | reverse complement strand
TTCTTTCAGTTTCCATCTATCAAATCTATTCACAAGGCTTTGGTCAGCCCAGGGCTATAGTAGAAGACACTTGCCCAAGGTGTCACTCAGTGAGATTGAACCCAAAACCATGGTTAGGCAGCAAACCTCTTACCATGCAGCCACCCCACTGTACTGTGTAGGTTCTAGAAATGTTCAAGTTTGTTATGTCAATATGACACAAGGAATCCATTCCTTGTTTGAAAGGAATATTTCATTTCTTCATTTGTAGAATCACACTATTTTTGGTAGGGGTCAGTTTAATTATATACAAGGATTGGATAACTGACCTTCTTTTGGATTATTAATTAATTATAGATAATCTCCAAATGGATAAAATGAACAAACAAAAAAGTATTATATGAAGACTCATGTATAATGAATTAGGGACTGGTGGGTGGGGCTGTTTAGCAGTGTTTCTGAAATGTTTAAGAATTATATTATTCAATGTATATTTAGAGTTCCACTGCATCTCTCTCTCTCTCTCTCTCTCTCTCTCTCTCTCTCAATAGATAAACAATACTCTTAATGCTGTGATTAATTCAACTGATGATAACCCACCCTACCACACCACCACCCTCCATTTAAGAATTGTTGTTTGTGGTGAGTCATAAAAAATGATAATCAATCGAGATGGTTTATTATCTATAAATTCATTATAAATGGTAACAGAATTGTGGACAAAGAAATTATGCAAACAACAATAATTAAATAATGAGGAATTGTGAAGTATGATTATTTATAAATGGTTAAATCTACACATTGACTAATTAAGTGAAGACAAATTTAGTTAAGATTTATTGAATGTAAAAGATAAATAATTAACAGCATTGCTGTTGTAAGGCTTTCAATTTCTGTGAATGTTTTCAAGGTAACCTTATCATCAGATGGAATGGTCTTATTGATTGTTCCTCACTTCTGGGAATAATTCTTTTATATTGTAAAAGATGGAAATCTCACCAACATTCTTCATTTAGGAAATGTTGAGACATTTATAAAACAAAATAATTGCTGTAATTTAGTTTTATCCCTCTTTGTTTTTAAGTTCAGAATCTGAGTCACTTCTACATTTCACTATCCTGGATCAATAAAATTAATGACAATAATAGGATCCGTTGCTATTTTTTTGCTGGATTAAAATATCAGTATAAATAGTTAATGGTTTTTTTATATTTTGGGTCCAAATCTCACTAAGGTCAATTTTATTTTTCATCCTTTCACTGCTGTTACAGCAACACATCTTTTCTTTCATAAAAATCTCTAGCATGAGTTGGACGATTTGACTGAGGACTAGTGAACCGGATGGCTGCACCAGGCTCCTCGATTGTAAAGAATTATTGAGTTGAATGTGTTGTAATTGCAAAACGGATGTGGAACTACTTTTGATTTACATTCTGCTTTCAAATCTCGTTGAAATCAACTTTGTATTCCTCCACGATGAAGAAGGAGCAGAATTATCCTGATAGGTAAGTAAAATAGTTATTCTCATCCTGTGTCAAGGGAAGAATTTATTATTCTAAACAATATTCCAAAAAAATTCATTGAGTAATCTCAACAATAACAGTTCCTACATTTCCTTAAGCCCATACAACAGAGTTAATACCATTTTTATCTAATCAGCTCTATCCATCAATGGGTTATCTTCCTACTGAATTCAAGAAGCTATGTTAGGACTTAAGTTGTGTGTTATGGAATATGCATCAATCATGCAAGACTCCCACAGGCTACAGTAATCATTTAGATTGATTGATTTAGTTGACTTTCTTCACCAATTTCTCTGGAATAACATGAGAAGTCAACCACAATAATGCATCTAATGAAACATTCATTAATTTTACAGTGTTCACACTGCTTACAACTGTACCTGGAAAACAAGCCATTCAGATTTTCATAAAAGAATGACAGTAGATAAATTGTGCCTGTTAAGCCACTGTGAGAGCCAGAAAGAAAGTTATCTCAAGAGATTTATCTGATTTCTAAAGGAAACTTGACAAAATGCACAAGACACTTCTCAAAGATGCTATTACATTTTTATACAACACACTTTCCCTGTTATAGAGATGCAGGTAGACATTTGCCTTTTTATAAGTAGTTTTTACTTCATTTACAGATACTATGCCCAGAATATGTCAAATAGTGCTTATCATCATCATCATCGTTTAACGTCCGCTTTCCATGCTAGCATGGGTTGGACGATTTGACTGAGGACTGGTGAAACCGGATGGCAACACCAGGCTCCAGTCTGATTTGGCAGAGTTTCTACAGCTGGATGCCCTTCCTAACGCCAACCACTCAGAGAGTGTAGTGGGTGCTTTTACGTGTCACCCGCACGAAAACGGCCACGCTCGAAATGGTGTCTTTTATGTGCCACCCGCACAAGCCAGTCCAGGGGCACTGGCAACGATCTCGCTCGAAAATCCTACAGGAGCCAGTCAGGCGGTACTGGCAACGGCCACGCTCAAAATGGTGCATCTCATGTGCC
>NC_068998.1:198807-216044 GCF_001194135.2 Octopus bimaculoides | reverse complement strand
AGCAGCTACACTTTCAGCGCACCCACCCCCACTACTAACTTGGTCGCCCAGATAGCGGAAGCTATCGACTACCTCTAGTTTTTCACCCTGGAATGAGATAGAAGTTGTTTCCTGTTTGTTTGCAGTCTTTATTGCACCTGAACATCTGCCACAAACAAAAACTAACTTGCTAGTTAACCTGCCTTTGATGTTGCTGCACCTCTTATGTGTCCATAGCTTGCACCGGGTACATCTTATAGAGTTACTACCTACTCCTTTTCTACATACTGAGCAGGGCCATCTACCTGAAGGGGTTTGTGTTTTATCTACCTTCCTACTTATTAGGATTTCGGTTTTGTATCAGAAATATAGTTGCTTAACCATTTAGCATTTAGGTTACTCTGTCAAATGTAATGTCTATTTATTCACATTGCTTTGAATTAATCATGCATTATCTTGTGGCTTCAAAATTTTGATGATGTGATTGCTTATTTTAAGAATGACATTGTAGAGGCTGGATCTGGTTGCCTTAAGCATAAAACGAGTAGAATATTTGGGCCAGATATGGCCGGTTTAAATGCTAAAAGATTAAAGTGTTGACTAATAACAGCTTAGCCTTGTTAGCAGTAAATAGATGCCATAGAGTGATACAGCTCACAGTGGAAAGTTCATCTCTTCCCTTAGATAAAGCTTACAGAGATATGGCAGGAGGGGAAACTATATCAGGCTGAATTACTCTATATAATGACAAATGTCCAGAAGTTATTAAAGTTAATTGCCTAATTAGTGGATAGTTTTCATCCAAAATATTCATTCACCCACCATAAAGTCTGGTAAGTAGGAGTAAGACTTCACTAAGGAGAACAAGACTGAAATATGTTTAGTGTTAGCGTTACTTGCCCAAAGATTATACTGACCACTACAGATCTTCATTTAATTTTTAATTAACTTCCATCTTAGAGTTGTCAGCCTTGCCTTCTTTGACAAGAATTAATATTAATGATTTTTCATTCCCTCATGGATATAATTTCAAGCATATGGAGGAGAAGGGGATAGTTGCTATATCAAATATATGTCAGCTCACATTTAAATAGATACACAACATGAAAACATTCAGTAGTTTTATCTGATGACCAATGCCAACTGTTTATAGCAGTTTATCATGTTAGAAAACAACAAAAATATGGTGTATCAATTGAATGTCACCTGTTAATTTGGTTAAGGGATAATAAAAATAATTAGCAGACTACATCAACAGAGGTAAGTTTTAAGTTAAGTTTCATCCAGTCTCAGATTTATTCTTGTGATCTACTGGCAAATCAATATATCTCTACATTGAACAATATGGCTTCCATCTATCATTCGTTAAGCAGGTTTGAGTACTGGACATGACAAATAATTTTCAATTTTAGAATATATATCTCTAGAACATAGAATATAATGATGTATTGAAGAAGTATCACTGCTATATTGTCCCATAAAACAGTTTACTCAGAGTCAGTGGTAATTCCCCACATTAGAATGAAAAACGGATAGTTTGGAATAATAAATTCATTAATCATTTAGTTCAGATGGGAGAATAATAAGAAAACTTAGGAATTTGGAGCTAGTAGTTGTTGATGTATTTATTCTTCTCAAGGAATAGCTACAGTCAATTGTTTTGGCAGACATATGGGTGTGGGGACAGAAGTAAAGTAACAATTGTTTGTAAATATAATGTAAGATAGATAAACTGAGGCGAGCAACATGCTCCAAATACCACAACATATATTAAGCAAGCAAATACCATTTGACAAATATAATCCTAACCAAACAAAATAGGACATACCAAGCTTGCTGGATAAGAAAGACAGCACCAAATATTATTTGTAAACATAAAGGTTTCATAGATCAAAGGAATTCAAAGACTTGTGATCTTTTTAGCTCAACAAGAAAGAACTCTTGTAGTGGAAGAGGTACTAAATCTTAAATAACTTTTCTAAATGCTCTGGTTCCTATTTCCACTTGCCAGTGGACCTGCCATACAACAGTGGCCCCAAAACGGTGAAGATATTTACTTCTGCCCTCTTTAAAATGTGGAAGAGTTTATTAAAGGGATTTATTATACACAAAAAATAGTAATTTGGCCAAATTTAATCAAGTAAAATAACTGTAACACCTGAACACTGTCGTTTAGACTCATGTCAACCCTAATAAATGTGGAGTGAGACCCATTTCTTCATCGTATCACTACTGCATAAATCTCTGAGAGATTTAGAAATGTATTATTTCTAGACCCATTTCTGTTCTGATATTTTATGTTCAACTAGCCATAATATTTATGGCTCCATATGATAATCTTTAATGATTGGTCATTTGACCTATCATTTGACCTATCATATGAGTTTGGAACGTTTGGTTGAGTCTTGTATTTTGATTGGTCGAGTATTGCGCGGGATAAGGATCTCGGATTCAATCACGTTACGCGTAATACATCCTCGAACAATAAATTTGAACCATCGCTGGATCCTACCATCTGCTTATGAATAGTTTTATCAAATCATTTGTGGCCAGTGCGGTGAGAGATTTTCCAAGGGCATGCGTTTTATTATCCTGCTGTTACAACCAAGCACTTGCAACCAACGACAGCCAGAGCTGAATTATCCTAACGATGGATGAATTATACAACCAACAGAATTCGTGGTGTTATTTGGTCCATTGTATAATTTAGCAGGGGAATAAAGTCTCGTTGTTATTCAAAAGTTCGTTTCTTGTATTATTTCTACGAGTTAATACGCTGCATATGTTATATTATGCTATGCAACATGCCGTAGTAAACCAAGAGATACTTTATAATCAACCACAGCTAAAAATGTAACATGCCATTCATGATAACTTTATCTTTATTTTTCAGCCAGTGAACTGCATTACTTAATGCGGTATAGTGTCTAATGGGGAGTTTCGGACGCACCTTCTAGCAGTTCGGACGATCACGAAGACGTTCCCCTCGTTGGCCCGGAGTCAACTCTCACCTATGATTAAAAGAGAGCACCACTGTGACCATCTTGTCTCTTTTAGGGGCTATAGGACTATATCATCTAATGTGTCCCTCCATTTTTAAGACAGCAGAGTGTGATTTGAGAGAGATTTGACTGTTGTTTCTAGCATTGTGTACAACAACGTATCCTTTGTTGGTTACTAAACGTGTTACATGCTTAAGATAACATCGAAAACATTGTTAGTTACTGCATTAACAGTGGAATACCACCTAAAATATCGATATATAATAACACATATATTAACAACAAATAGATATCCTGTAGATATATAATGTTACATAGCTTCTATGTGAAGTAAATAAACTCTATTTAAGACAATAGTCATTTCAGTACTGTAATGAAGTAAAAAAGAAAAGGGGGAATATCTAATATGAAAACTTTTCAACCAAAACAAAAATAATGTGGAAAAAAAATTAAACTTTTCAAAACCATTTTAGTAAAAAAGAAATATGAGAAACGAAAGAGAAATATGAAGTTCGAGTTTAGAAGAAATGTTTCTGGTTTACAAATCGGAAATAGGTTTGAAGAAAATTTGTATGAATGACATAAAAAATGATTCGATCTAAAATATTTAAGGAAATTCTTGCAGTTTGTCGAACAAGATTAAATAGTAAATGGAACAGACAACATCACAACAACAAAGACATGTCAATTTTTGTTGAGGTGTTCATTCAAACAAGCAGACGACCACCACATTATAGTAGTAGTAGTAGTAGTAGTAGTAGTAGTAATAGTTGTAGTAGTAGTAGTAGTTGTTGTAGTAGTAGTCACCATTATGACTGCTGGTTGTTCTTTCAGGAGGGCAGAGAGGGAGAGAGAGAGTGAGCTTTATTTGAATCAAGTAGGAAGGAGTATATCGTTCAACATGTTTTGTCGGAAACTCTCTCAGTTACGTCTAATTGTACCGATAGGAAGTTGTTAAAAGTATATAACCTTTATCAATTATATGTGTGTGTACAGAGAAAGAGAGAAAGATAGAATGAGAAAAGGAAAGATATGATGAATTCTCCGTCTGTCTCTTCGGTGTGCATTCAGTTGTCCAACGAACTGAATCCTACTTGTGGATTTAACGTGGCTGAGATATTTTTACACACACACAATTTACCTCAAGGGTACAAGTACCACTGGAATATATAAACAAGAGATTGGAAAACATTTTTGGTATTATTTGTTCACCATTACATATGTTTCATATGCTAATATATATATATATATATATATATATATATATATATATATATATATATGGCATGAATTTGTGAAGACTTATCTCAAAAGTTGAACAGCAAAGAACCACGGCAAGCGGGGAGCTGAATAAGACCTATTTGCCTATGCTGGCAAGACAAAACTGTTGAAATAAAGATTTGGCTGTATAATATACTGGGTTTCTCATTCATTCATGTTCTGGCGGGTCTCCATCTACTGCTTTCCTCACCTCTATTGTACCATGTTACCTGCTTAATAAAGACTATATTGATCTGATTGTATTCAACCCAATTACAACCACTACCATCACCTTTTATCACTCTTCTCTCTTCCATCACAATGCTTGTATAACAAGGGATGGCTTCAGATCCTTTTATAATCAGTAGACCCAAACATCACCCTTCTCCACTACTAGCCATCCTTCTCTCTCCTCTGTGTCACCATATTAACACCTCCAGTCTGTCTAAACATCAATATTTAGCACTATTCTCCAATCTATTTTGCATTATTCCCTCCTCTTCATTGACATGCATCATCCTCTTTACTTTCATTACTTCTTCCTTCATCACTATATCTGTCCTTTATCACACCCTGTTACCCAACCATGATTGCCATGCTGTCTTTTCCGATTCAATCTCCTTACCAACAACTCATATATAGCTTCTACATATTGTCTTCCATTCTTCCAAAGCCAACCCAAGCTCTTAGCCACACTGCACCATGCTTTCCTCCACCATCATCAGCCACTACACCAAACCAGGTGGCAGCTATAAGCACTCCAACCGTGCAGTAACTATTTTTATCACTCACTGATGATTTGGTCTCTCTCTCTCCTATCTCTCCCACTTTTGTGCATATATCATGTATACACACACATTAAATATATATGATAGACTTTCACATATGCAATATAGTGAACGCTTTGATTAATCGCCTTCAAGGAATGCTTAAAACTTAAAAACAACAAGAGAAATTAATAATAATAACAGCTAATCCAAGAAACTGCAATTTGGAGAGGGTCCAACAAGTGAGACCATTGAATGTGTTTCAATGTTGTTAGACCTCATCAGTAAAACTCAGTACAAAGCCGTGCTCACCTAACACCTGAAATAATTTTTATCCTGTTACTTAGCAGTTCAACAAATAGATATTGATAAGTACTAGACTGAAGTAAGAGCTGGAGTGGATATGATCAACTAAATTCTTAGCGGTGGTGCCCCAACATGGCTGCAGACCATTTACTGAAACCAAAAAAAATAAGAATGAAATAATACTACATTTGTTGCTGTTGTTTAGCTTCAATTCTGGTCAAAGACATTCCAGTGTTGGCATACCAATAACTTTTTCTCCAGATGTTATCCTTCCTTAAGACAGCATGGTGTGACATGCTAAAGTTTCACATATATGTGAAGGACATTTAACAGCTATTTCTAGCATCCACATGACTGATGCTTCATTACTCGAGATACTAAAGCCCTTGTTGTTGTTGGTTAGCCTCAGGTCAGCACCGAATATACAGACCTATGACCATAGGTACTCCAGCCATGGTAATCACATGGTTCCAAATCTGTCCCTATTGAGTGACACTTTGGGAAGTACATTCCATTGTAGCCCTGGGTCAATGAATAATAGATGAATAGAATTTAGTAGATGGAAACCATGTAGAAATGCATTCCACACACACACATGCATGTACGTATGTATAAATATATCAAATAAATGGGATTAAAATCCAAAGTGGATCCTCAATCAGCACTTCTGCAAGTCTCCATACAAGCTGAACCTCCAAGTCAAATAGATTGGTCGCGGAGTATGAATACATTAAATTTAAGAACGGAAATGAGGGGATTATCTTTAATTCTCTATGTATAAGTCTAATTCTTTATGTATATGTATATATATATATATATATATATCTATGTAGTGAGAGAGAGAGTGACATACAGATACACATATACAAATGGCATCTATTAGACAGATGTCTTGTCCATTCTCACTCTTTGCATTCAGATGGCAAAGCCTGCAATGACATCATTACCACGTTACAACTTGATCCTTAGCTTTTCCCAAAAATAACATCTGACCTTCAAGAAAAAAGAGACTTCCAAATATGGACAAATGTAAGTCTTCTGCACCAAAAATCTTGTCCATGCCTGAAACTTGGAGGAAATTTCCAAGAGTAAATACTCAAATGTTCAACAGCAGACACCAATGGCCACTGGGTTAGATATGATTGTGTATGTGTGTGTGTGTGTGAGAGAGAGAGAGAGAGAGAGAGGGGAGAGAGAGAGAGAGAGAGAGAGAGAGAGAGAGAGAGAGGTGATGGTGTGTGTCTCAGCATAACATCATTTCATATATGCAGAGCTGAAGATATTAATATCTCAAGATATTTGTTTTGCATTTAGTTACAAACACTCCCTTGTCACAGTCTCCATCATAAAAGCAACAACAATAATGTTAACCAATTTTGATGTAAAATCAAATAAAAACTTCGACATGCTTCCTCAACATGGTTAACATTTCCCGAAGGAAACTGAAATAGCTGTAAGATACGAATGCTTCAAATGTTCTCATACTGTAACCCCTGACACAACTGGTGTATCTGTGGTTTTGCTACTAGTCCTGGGTGAGACTATTTCACTTCACTAATATGACCAATACCACAAACATACTAAATGCCCAGACATCAACACACACACTGACACACAACATAAACATCCAGGTAAAACTCATATACGCCGAGGCACTTAGAAACATCCACGTAAACACATTCAAACTTATTTAAACATAATAAGCTTGTGAACGTCCATGCGGCATAACTTCTCATGCTTATCCATCACCAATATTATCTATTAATCTATCTCCTTATCTCTCATATATTTATACGCATATATATTTACATCCACCTATACCTGTGTGTATGTGTTTGGGATTTACCATATATATATATATATATATATATATATATATATATATATATATATAGTAAATATGTCAATGTGTATTTTTAAGTAGTGACGCTGTGACCATCTGCCGCCGAGCCTTTGGAGTCGGTTATAAATGAAAAGATAAAATACACTAAGTTTACTCACTAATTTATGGCATATATTACCAGATAAGGAAAAAGTAGGGCAACTACTGCAGTGTATACATACACGGTATATATATTTATATATATATATATATACATATGCATGTATATATATATAAATGAAAGTATCAATGTAAACAAGTGCATTAAATTCCAAACAGCTCTAGGAATTAAAAGCCATTTTTCGGAGCAGACGGAATTGTTCCGACACCGGTTATGAGAATCAATGGTCTGTGACTGGCAGATGTTACACATAATGTCGCTACACACACACATATATATATATGCTCACACATACACATACAAAGAGAGGGAAAGAGATGTGTGTACATGATAGGCTGAGTTGTTAGTTGGTAGAAGATAAATTAGATAAATTGTTAAAAGTTACAAAACGGACTCAAGGGCCAAGAGTTTCGTCTATAGCACTTTGACTTTCGCTCCTTGAATCATTTTCTAACTTTCTGTAGTTTAACACACACACACACACACACACACACATATATATATATATATATATATATATATATATATATATATATATGTTGTTTATCAGCCAACCATACCACCAGCAACGTTCCACACTGAGGTGTAATGAGGGGGATTTAGTAGTTATTTCTAAAAAGTTGGGTGTTTAAGTAGCGGCCAGTCTCCATGGTTTGGGTTTATGCTAAAAAAAAAGTATATATGTACGTAGATAAATGGTGTGTGTGTTGATATACATATCTGCTATATATGTGTGTGTATATATATATACACACATACATGCTTAGTGTATTCAAACACATACATGTGTGGTTGTGCGTGTGTTGTATAAGAAGATAGATGGATGGATACATGGTGTGTATTAATATATATGTTATGTATATACATGTGTGTGTGTGTTTATGGTGTGTACTGATGCGTCAGGTATGTGTATATATGTATATATTAATATATGCTGTTTGTTGGTATATACAATATACGTGTGTATGTGTGTGTGTGTGTGTGTGTGTTAATATTTGGTGTGTATTTATGTGTATGTTCACACAAAGTATGTAAATGTGTGTGCTGCTTACACAGTATATATATATATATATATATATATATATATATATATATATATATATATATATATATTTGTATGCGTGTTCAGTACGAGCTATTACATGTGTGTGTGAATGGAAGTGTGTAATGCAGCTGGTGCTATGTTGCTATTTACTCTGCATCTCTGCATACACGTGCACACTGCAGTAGACAGTTGTTACATCATTATTCCACATTGAATATTGTTGTCACAGCCACAACACAACAAAATATTTCATTCATTGCAACTCTATATTAATAAATATCAGTTACTCATTTATAAATTATTGAAATTATTTTTATTATTACAACGTCCATTACGTTGAAAGTTCAAATCCCACCGACGTCGATTTTTTTTCCTTTCATTCTCCCCGGGTTAATAAATATAAAGTGCTCGTCACTATATAATTGCCCATATCTCTATATCTGAGACCATATGCCTATGTGAGAAATTGTTATAAGTCTAATATTTATATTACATGAAAATAAGTCAACTGAAGTGAAACGTTTCGTTTCTATCCTTACAATTGTAATGATGGTGGTGGAGTCGCTCCAATTAATTACCTTAGATCACTGATATTATGTTTAGTAGTAATTAAGTATTAAATTAGTTTTGGGTTATGATAAATAGAGGCTGTCAGTCGTCACCACATGACTATAGGAAGCTATTTACCGGCCTGGCAAGGAATAACAGAACGTTGCAGTTGTTTAGCCACAGGTCGGCTAGGGGCGGATTTTAGATCGAACAACGCATTCCACTTATGACCACCTCGTTTATAGTCGAGACAATGTATTTAAGAATGTTATCTAACGTGTCCTTTTTTAAATACGTTGGGGTTTAAAGAAATTCTGGCTGCTACTTCTAGCAAATAGAGTGACCACGAAAAGACTCAAACATTGCAGTATTATAACAACGGAGACCAGAAAGCAGTTTCATATATACACGTATATACACACACGTTATAATAGTTTTAATAATAATAATAATAATAATCGGATGTAACGAGAAGGTTTGAGAAAGAAAAAAAAACACAGAAAGGGATTTGGCCAGAGAAGGAAACAAATATGCAAGAAGCGCCACGGAACATAGAAGTTGTTTTTAGATTTGAATAAAACTGGGATCAAAGGGTCCCCGTTCTTGAAGACGGTTAGGGAGTGATATGAGGGAGATTTGACTGTTATTTCGTGTCGAAGATCAGGGAAGAATGAGGAGAGGTGAGGTTTATTTCATATAATACGAAATACGGACAGAATTGCAACTAATACAGACCCAAACAAACGAAAATAATTTACTTTAACGCACAATATACATTCATGCATAAATAAATACTTAGAGACGGAGGAAGCAGTATATATATATATATATACATATATATATATACGACGGTCGGTTTGTGTGGCCTGTTTCGGACCGGTTGCTTTAATTCTTTGGTAAAAAAAAGAAAGGTTTTTCGTTTTCATTCCCAAAACATGAATCACGAAGCATAAAAAAAATCCCTTTTGACTATAAATTTTCATTTGAGAAAATACTCAACATTGCTTATTTAGTTGTGACTATCATGCAATAGTACACACATGAATAATATCTAGAATATATAACAAAAGATAGAGAGACAAACATGTGTATATTAAAGGAATTGTGTTAGAATCGCTTTGCTGGCAGATCTTTCGAAGCGCTTATTTCAAGTGTGGGTGTTTAAGTGTTATATATATATATATGTATATACATACTAGATAGTCCTCCTCATAGCTGTTCACAGTAATATCCAGTTGTAATGTAGTCCTAGAGAGCTGGAAGAGTTTTTAGCTAGAAGACTAAGAAGAGTAAAATAGCAGAGAGAGACTATTCTGTAGGAAGAAGGCGGATCGTCCTCTCGACTGGTTTTCTTCCCTTCCCACCACCAACGACTTGAAAATCCATATAGAGAGACAAGTTTAACGCCAATACACACACACACATACACACGCTCTCACACGCGCACATGCTCACACATACACAAAAACATGCGCACACGCACATAGGTATACATAGAAAGCACATGCAGACACACACACACACAAGTATATTTACATATACGTTATATAAATAGATATACATGTATAGACAGAGACATATACTTATGCCTATGAATATGCATATAAATATGCAATATAGACATGACTACGCACGTATATGTGTGTGTGAGTGTATATATACAAACATTTAGTGTGAATATTGTTCCAAATACGCATGTATTTACTTTGGCGAGCAGTTACGCGCACAAATACACACACACACACACACACACCCGTTTTCTTCAGAAGACTTATTTACTTCAAAAAGCCCGATAACAAATGTCCTTAATAACTTCTTTACTATCCTAACGTCGGTGAAGATATTAATTATTAATTATGTAGAATCACAATTACACACGTAAATTACTAGTGTCCATTCGTATATGCATATATACACACACACACACATATATACATACACACATACATACAAGTATGCATGCATACATAAACACAAGTGCGCGCCCGAATGTATGTATATTAGCAATATATCTGCAATACTCACACACGCACACACAATATGCATTTCTACACACACACACACACACACACATACACACACCCATATATATATATATATATATATATATATATATAATGAGGGGTAACCTGCTTCTTTTGCAGGGTATTCCTTGTATGCTACCCACTGTCGCCCAAATCGGTCAATAACCGAATGCTGTGTTGTACCACCAATACCACCACCTTGCTCTGGACTCACACATCTCAGTCCCGACTTCCTTCTTACTTTCTCTCATTCCCTCCAACAATCTGTATTTCTCCTTTTTTCTTTCAGTCTATCTACCTACCTATTAAGCAATCTACTTGTCTGATTATATATATATATACATTCACATACTTATATGCATGAATACATAGATATGTATACATACATATATACTTGTGTGTATGGGCGTTTCAGTTATTCATGTATTTCCCACTCAATATCTATCTATCTATCTATCTATCTATCTATCTATATGTCTATCTATCTATCTATCTATCTATCTATCTATAAGTCTATCTATCTATCTATCTATCTATATGTCTATCTATCTATCTATCTATTTATCTATCTATATGTCTATCTATCTATCTACCTAGCTATCTTCCTTCTTTTTTTTTTCTTACTCTCTTTCTCTGTCTCACCACTCTAACTCTTTCTCTCTATCTCGCCCTCTCTTTATCCAAAACAATCTATACAAGTTGTTACAATTATACGCGAACTTCTTTCTATTTTGCTCAAATCATTTTTTTTTTATCGGGAAAAGAACTAATTTTGCACCAATTCTTCGGTTTTTTCTTTACTATTTGTCGTCATTGTTGTTGCTATTATTGTTGGCGGCAGCAGCTGTGATTATTGTTGTTGTTGTTGTCGATTATTAAGTTTCTGTGCCTGAGATCCCAGCGAGAAAGCTCGGCAATATAATTATAATAGTGGTGTCAGTCAGGTAATACTGCTGCTACTGCTACTCACTCACCCACACACTCACATAGACACAATTATCTCTCAACACAGATCAAAGGTTTGCAGCCTCTCATTCTTCTTCTCTTTCTCAGCATGCATGCACATATACATATGCACATATACATACATGCATACATACATACATTATATATACATACATACATTATATATATATATATATATATATATATATATATGCGCACGCACACCCACAACACACATACACACACACATATATACATACATACATAGAGAGGCAGACAGACAGGCAAACAGAGGGAGTACCACTCAATGTTGTACACACTTTCCATTACATAAACTGATATTTACATCGATGCATTTTAATTCACATTTTGAGAATGTATCTTCATACATACATGGCTATTCATACACACACGTGTAATATATACACACATATATACATATATATATATATATACAGAGAGAGAGAGGAAATTTCCATGAGTGTGTGTGTGTGTGTGTGTGTGTGTGTGTGTGTGTGAGAGAGAGAGAGAGAGAGACAGACAGAGAGACAGACAGGCCTTGATTTCTATGTTCGCCTCAAAAAGCTCAAATTCATTTCCTTCCAACGCTGCTGTGAGCGCAACATTATTTATGCAATGTGGAATATATTCCCTCAACATTTTAAAAACCATATTTGTATCAAATTACCAAATCTCCCCGGGCTCGGTTTTTCTGTCATACGTGCCAAACAGAAATCGAACTCACATCACTTTTCACCTCAACTGGTTCTGCTTTATTCAACTTGATCCCTACATAATCAAACTAGAGAAAGATCCTATAATATTGAACATTACTTGACAGATCGCCACCAAGAATAATGAGACAAACGACGGACACTGATATATTTCGAACATCAACAGCTTCTTGTTCGAGTGGGCAGCTAAGGGTATCCCCAGAATACGACTCAAAACATTTCATCAGGTGGCGCTATTAAATTAGACATGGCCCAGGCCAATACCAGCTGAAACCTGTGTAACTTAAATTGGTATAAAATTCTCTACGTTAGAGTACCTTTCTGACGGGAAGCTCCCAACATTTTGGTAGGTGGTAGAAGTTAGGGGAATGTCTTTTCCGAATAATAACAAAGTGGATGCGAGGACAGAGAAAGAAGCTTCCCTTCAGAACGCTCACTTAACTTTTATACACACACACACACACACACACACGTGTGTGTGTATTTAAACATACACGCGTGCGAAAATTAGGTGTATCTTTCTCCAAGTTGTGCTATGTATGTAATTACTAAGAGCTGTAAAAAGGTGGAGGTAGGTGGCAATAACTATTGGACTTACTACCAGACAGGTAGACGGAGGCAGATTGGCTGGGTGCTGATTTACTGACGTCTGTAGGCAGGATACGCTCTGATAGCTGTGAGTGTGAATAGAAAGGCCAGCACAGAAGAGCCCTGTTAGATTTTGTGTGATTGAAAGGGGGAAGAGAGAAAAAAAAGGAAGGAATAATCCTCAGACCTGTCCCTAATATTTGCAACAGAAGGGGCTCTACTAAAGGCAGTCACACTGACCAGGTAGTGGTGTTAGGCGACCACCTGGTCCTCTACTTCAAGTGACCAGCAGATCTATGAAAGACAATTCGCAACCAGAAACTCGTCTCCCCTCTACTTCCGTCTCTACAGTGGATATCCTCTTTCCTAACGATGCTTTCAGCTCTTAAATTCGTTTTTGATCGCTGCACCATAGTTGAATACGATATTCCCTCTTTTTTTTTTCTCTTTGAACGTAGTGGCACATTAAATAACTTCTATCTGTTTGATGATTTCTACGAACGTTGAAGCGAAATAGCTTTGCTTAGATGGGTCCCTATTTACATTAACTTGTTTGTAGGGCACACAGAGATCCAAACTTGTCCCCAATTGCACTCCAACCCCAACACAATCTCAGCTATAGAACTACTATATTAATGATTATATCGGTGCCAATTCATTCACTAGAGAGCAATGTTCTCTTTTCATCTCCTTTGTTAACCTTCACGCCATATTTGAATTCACTTTATCTTCTGTTTTCAATATTTCCTTCACTCTCATCCATCAATCCATCAATCTCCATCAGTATCTATCAATTTCGTAGACATTTCTGTCAGCATCATTTACCTCTGCTCGTTATAAACCAGCAAACTCTCAACTTTGCTCCTCAAATCCTAAACTAAATCGACAATTATTCCTTTCAGGCGATTTCTCCTCCTTACCTTCCACCTCATGGCAATCCAACTCTCAACAGATCAATTAATAACCGCTGCCGTCAACACAGACGACCATTTCTAGTTTCTTCAGACGACGTATTTCACCGCCTTTCGGCAGAACCATTACCGTTGGACTCGTTACTTTTGCTGAGCAATAATGACTCAGACCCGGTTAGTTTTACATTTCTACCGTTTCTGACTCCAGCCCAACCATATTGTTTCAAACTCAGCTTTTTCCCTTCTTTTTCTTTTTTTTTCTTCTTCGTCTCAGCATCAAAGACATTCCTTTATCTGAAACATTTGTTGATCTTTCACTGATGTTGGATTCAAAAAGCCGTCAGCTGCGACCTAACAAAGGCACCTGAAACGAGTGATGCCATTTGCCAGAAATAATAACAGAATCTCATATTACCTCTTACTACCTTAACAAGGGAAGGCACATTGTCACAAGTAGTCTTACATAAACAATTAAATGCAATGGTCACCGATTACTGGAATGACTTTGAACAGAGGTGTCTGCTCATTCAGACAAACTGTCAACAGCCAGGATCAACCAGTTCAGTTGGCGAATTATTGCTATCATCTGTAGTCGTGGTGTGTGCACAGTTGAGATATTTCAGCCAGCGAAAGACTAATATGATTAAAACCCAGGTCTGACATTCATGCTGCATCGTTCGATCGGGACGTCTGGCATGACATCACTTGATCGAGACGTCTGGCGTGGAAGAGTTACATTGGTCTGACGAGTCGGAAGACCAGGATGGATGGATGGATGATGTGACAATATTGTATTAAAATAATAAAATGGCAGTAATAAACGAGTGAAGAATATATATATACTGTATTTGGGGATGGTCATGTTGCCAGTTTACCCAATACACACACACACACATATATATAGTGTGTGTGTGTGTTTATTCGGCAAAACCAGAAAATAATGATAAATAAAATGACCATCCCGAAGTACAATATCTGTTTCAACACACGACTTCACATCAGGAATCTTGCAAAACGAATTGATAAAAGTATATATATATATATATATATATATGCACACACAAACACACACACATATACGCACTACATTCACATGTTCATATATACATACAAATTCACACTCAGACACATTCACACACATATAGAGAAAGACAGAGACACACACACGCACCCGTACGCACATACGCACACACACACACACCCATACTCACATACACACATTCCCATACCGTCATACGCACACATGCAAATACACATACACACACATAGCCATACCCACCCATTCACACACTTTTCACCCCTTTCGACTGTCGCCAACCACCTGTTACTGACCTGCTCGCGGAGTGACACACACACACACACACACACACACACACATTACTCTTTTACCATGCTTCAGTCATGGAATGTCGGTCATGCTGGGGCATTGCGTTACAGGTTTAGTCAATCAAATCGACTCCAGTGCTTACTTAATCTCTCGTTTTCTTTTGGTGTGACTGCTAATTTATGAAGCTGTTAACATACCAACACGTCCCTCACTCACTCTCACTCTCTTTCTTTCTCTCCTCCTCTCACTCTCTTTCTTTCTCTCCTCCTCTCACTCTCTTTCTTTCTCTCCTCCTCTCATTCTAATCACAGTTTATTTATCTTCAGTATTTCATTCTCACGAAGAGTCTGTCCCCAAAACGTTAAACTTCCCGTTCTTCACGACATAAAACATTTCCCTGCAGTTTCAATTATTTCTCTTCTCTTTTTCCGCCGACACAGAACATGGTTCCTCTGACGATGATGATCGACGATTACATTGTATGTTTATTAAGCCAGAGAAGCCAATGAGAAATAATAGTTCAATTTGTATGTTCAATAAATGTGATGGAATATTATTGATTATTCGAAGATAGAATCAATGCTCGAGACAGTGGGGTAAATCAACCTCAGTATCTATCTGGTATTTCCATCGCTATAAACGAATGAAATGCCAAGTTGAGCTAACCAGTTTGTTCTGGCATTCTACCAATTCCATCATTTACTAATATTATTACGGAGACAATATTTGTAGAAGTAGTTGTTCGTAATATATTCTAAACTAGCAAATAAAACCAGCGTTTGAGAAACTGGAGGAGAGAAGGGTTACATCGACAAAATTCCATTAATAAAATTTGTAACTATAAATAAGTTTTATATCGTGGAAGAGTTGGGCATTCAAACGATTGGAAGCGGATGTTTCTTTGGAGAGAAAATATTACTCTCCACCTTAAAGGAACCCTGAGAGAAGTTAGAATTTCCGATTTTTGTATGACATCCACATTTATTCAATTAGCAGTGCCTCTCTTACAGTTATTGAGAGCACACACACACACACACACACACACACACACACACACACACACACACACACACACACACACAGTCATACATACTCATATTTACTGATATATAAACATGCTTATGTATGTGTATATATATATATATATATATATATATAAACCAAAGGTAGGACAGAAAGAACGCAACAAACGGAAACTAACAAAACACAACATGCGGAAAAAGAGACGATAGTACGACATACGGCAAAGAGGACAAAAACAAGATACATGGATCAGTCGCAGCCGATTTCCTCATCTATCGGAGTCCGGAAAGTCTTTGTAGTTTCGCCTTCTTATATATATGACGTTGTTTGTTAAATGGAACGATATAAAATGCAAATTTACTTCGATTTGATAAACAGGAGCAGTTGTAAATGGTTCTGAACTACAACTAAACTATGACGTTTTAATACCAATGAGTAACTTCTCATTGTTTATTATTGCTCCATTTCTTTTCTTTTCTAGGAGTGGTTATGTGGTAAGTAGCTTGCTTACCAACCACATGGTTCTGGGTTCAGTCCCACTGCGTGGCACCTTGGGCAAGTGTCTTCTACTATAGCCTCGGGCCGACCAAGGCCTTGTGAGTGGATTTGGTAGACGGAAACTGAAAGAAGCCCGTCGTATATATGTATATATATACATGAAACGACGGCGGCAACATTGAAGAACACTTTGAAATTTCAAAAAAGGGAAAATGAACTACCATTAATTAATTCCTTCGTAATTTTCGTCGATCATTTCTCCTTTTGTACCTCTTT
>NC_068998.1:197125-198797 GCF_001194135.2 Octopus bimaculoides | reverse complement strand
ATATATATATATATATATATATATATATATATATATATATAAGTACAAATATATGTATGGTGTGTATGTATAGGGTTATAACTACATATGTATATATATACATGAAACGACGGCGGCAACATTGAAGAACACTTTGAAATTTCAAAAAAGGGAAAATGAACTACCATTAATTAATTCCTTCGTAATTTTCGTCGATCATTTCTCCTTTTGTACCTCTTTATTGGATTTCATCTGTCATTTAGAAAGATTTGAACCTTATACCTCACCCTGTTCTACAGCCTATATGATTAGTTACATTACTGATCTCAGACGACAATAAATATGTTCAACAATTGTTTTGTTAATGCGTGACTTGATTTTTTCTATCTTTTACATTTAGCCTCATAAATTGAAGCTTAACATTCCAGTGGTCACATAGATATTGAAATGATATATTTCAGTTTTTCTGACGAGAGAGAGACAGATAGTGAGGGAGACAGAGAGTGAGAAAGGGAGAGAAAGAGGTAAGGGAGAAAGTGGGGGAGAGAGAGAGAGAGAGAGGGAGAGGGAGAGAGAGGGAGAGAGAGGGAGGGGGTATGGAGGGTTTGTAAGTGTGGAGTAATTGCATGCAAGGACTAAGTTACAATCTTGAACTAATAATTAGTTTATTACTGCAGCGGTAGACAAGTTGCTGTGATTTATCTTGTTGACATTTATGAACATTGCAGGAATTGCTTAACAGAAATGGACAAGAAAGGAGAGATAAAAATGGTAATTTTGCTTTCTTTAAGGAATATAGATGAGATGTTAGGTGAGAGAAATAAAGAGATGAAAGTTGTAGTAATTTGTTCTGTAAACTTTGTAGATGACCTGAAACAACAGATTCTTAATTGAAACTGTGGACATCGACGAAACGGAAAGAAAAGCTCAATGTGGTTGCTTGAATTTCTTGAAATAGCAACGACGTATTTGTCCTCATACATTATGCCGGTTTGAAAAAAAATAAGACATATTGGGTGATGTAGTCTGTGGTCATGGCTGAGATGTCTTTTGATCAAAGATGGTTGATAAGTAATGTCTTGGGGCTAAACGCCAGCCTTAGCAGCGATGGACACAGAACAGAGACAATAGTAAAGTTATATAATCCAATACAAACAAGTTTTCATGCATACACACACACACACACACACACACACACAAATACACACGCTCATCTACACGCATACACAAACACACGTATGTGTGTGTATTTGGTGGCTGTAGTTACAGAATATGACCACTACCTTTGAGAGTAAGATTCCAACTATGGCCTCCTCTGACAATAAAGACATACATCTATATGGCTTAAGCAAGCCTTTCATCTCCGAGACCATGACATTTTAATGAAGGACGCTATTGTGTGAGCTGTGAGCTGAAACTGTTCCTGCCTGTTGTACATCTTATACACCTTCACCAACGAGAAAACAAAGCAAATGGCTGAATTTTTGGTTCACAGATGAGGGAAAAGTCCGCTGTTTATCCAAAATGGGTTCAAAATGGTCGTTAATAAGTTCGGTAATTTCCAATAGTATCGTTCCTTTCGGAGGCACTGAGCAATACTGGCGGCATCAGGGAAAATGGGGTTAAAACAGTTTATGTAAGGACACGAGAAAGAACAAGAAATAAATAGAAGGATATGTATATATATATATAT
>NC_068998.1:196459-196991 GCF_001194135.2 Octopus bimaculoides | reverse complement strand
AGAAGACGAAAGTTCATTGAGTGTGACACAGATGGGTCAATAGAGCAAACACAAGACAAGCAGATATCATCATCATCATCATCATTATATATATATATATATATATATATATATATATACATACATACATACATACATACATACATACATACATATATGTATATGTATGTATGCGTGTATGTGCACACAGACATACAGACACACACATAAAACAATAAATACAATATAGACCCTATACAATATGTTTGAGATGTTTGATATATCGAAGCAAATATTTAGTGTTGCTGTGAAAAAATATTTTTATTAAATATGTTTTGTAGGATTCCAGTTTGTCTTTTACTGACAGCCATCTTGCCTTCTTACTACTATTTTTTTCTTTTTCCTTTTTCCTTCTCCCATGTATATATACACAGACACACACGCGCACACACACACACATATATATACATATTTACACAAACACACACATACACACACACACACACATATATATATGTATATATATATATGTGTGTGTGTATATGTATGTGTG
>NC_068998.1:193842-196449 GCF_001194135.2 Octopus bimaculoides | reverse complement strand
GAGAGAGAGAGAGAGAGAGAGAGAGAGAGAGAGAGAGAGAGAGGAGGTGCGTGGATTAGTGGTTAGGGTTTTGTCTCATGATCATATGGTCTTGAGTTCGATTCCCGGCGACGCGTTGTGTCCTTGAGCAAGACATTTTATTTCTCGTTATTCCAGACCACTCAGCTGGCAAAAATGAGTAACCTGTATTTCAAAGGGCCAGCTTTGTCACATTTTGTGTCACGCAGAATCTCACCAAGAACTACGTTAAGGGTACACGTGTCTGTGGAGTGCTCAGCCACTTGCACCTTAATTTCACGAGCAGGTTGTTCCGTTGATTGGATTAACTGGAGCCCTTGTCATCGTAACCGACGGAGTACCAGTTCATACATTTCTATATCTGGTAATAAATAGACGTAAGAGTACTCAATGCCGGTCGTAGAGTTTAAATCGTTATGTTTAAATACCGAGACCATTATGTCGGTAGCCAAGATGTCTTGCAGCCAGAGAAAATCGGCTGTACTCATTCTGCCGACAAGACCCAATGCATCAAACCTAGAGAACATAGTCCTTAGTTAAGTGACTGATCGCTGATGAAACTGTAAAGACCACTGAAACTAGTCAGGACATTTTCTGGTTTATCTGCAACAAACAGGAAACGCATCGTTTAACAATAGAATTTACTTTTACACTGCAGCATTAAAAATAAATGATTGTTTCAAACAATTCTCCCCACCCCTTACTGCAAACACGCGCGATTACGAACACACACACACACACACACACGTTAAACTGTGTTGAATGAATGAGACAGGAGTGGTCAATACATGTAGAGCACATGGATTACTGACAGCATTTTTATCTCGTGATTCCAGCGTTCATTCCTGAAGATCGCAGTAGCGTAAAACTTGAGCCGTGAGATGAAAATGATTCAGTTGTAATAAACTCTGTTTCTCTGTCGCTGTCTGTCAGCTTGTCTCTCCCACCTCTCTCTCTCTCTCTCTCTCTCGCTATATATATATATATATATATATATAAAGATAGTGAGAGAGTCGTCGATCTAAAAGTGAAATCATTTTTCGCAGCAAATTATATATTATTATTATTATTATTATTTATTATTATTTATGGAAGACCCTTCCTTTGGGACGCAGATTTCGAAAATCAAATTCGTTATATATATATATATATATATAACGAATTTGATTTTCGAAATCTGCGTCCCAAAGGAAGGGTCTTCCATAAATAATAATAAATAATAATAATAATAATAATATATAATTTGCTGCGAAAAATGATTTCACTTTTAGATCGACGACTCTCTCACTATCTTTGACCCAAAATGTATTTCTCTCTCTAAGTTTACCATATCTTTTGACACTCACTCTCTTTGTCTCTGCATTACCGTTCGCGCTTTGCTTTCATTTTGTTTAAAACCTCATCCAATGTTTATTTAAATTTTATGGCAACTATTACAAACAAATCCTGTTTTCTGATTGGATAAAACTGATCAAACTTTAAGCCTCTGTAACATTTTTCAAAAAAATTTCTGGAATAAATAAATCACAAACTCGGATTCAGTGTGAAAAATTACATCAATAAGAGAATTTCCCCTTAAAGTTTAAAAGTTTGTAACAGCAGCTCTCTCTCTCTCTCTCTCTCTCTCTCTATCTATCTCTCTCTCTCTTTAATTTTTCGATATGTTCATGGTTCCTCTCTATACAGTTTTACTACACTCTCTCTCACTCTCCCTCACTCTCTATAAAAGTATATCGCTCACGTTGAGTGTGTGGTTGTTTGTCAGTGTGTATGTGCATGCATGTGTATAAGCAATTTCATTAGGGCAACATTGTGATTTAAAAAGCTATGTAAATGATAATATATTTTATTTTTCTTTAGTATTTATATGTTCTTTCTTACACACACTCACACACACACGGACTCACTTGGTGGGGGATAAAAAATTGAAATTAGAATTTTTTTTGCCGTTGTTGTTGTTGCTTACATTACAAGCAATGGAGTACTGCATCATCATTCCAGAAAATGTGTTAATGGGAAGAAAAATATTGAAAAACATCAATACATGTCAGAGTGACAAAGAAACAAATAATTTAGCTATTGCTGGTGGTGGGATGTGCTAGAAATAATAGCTAAATGGCCTTTAAATCTCACACCTTTTCGCCTAAAAATTATTTGCAAATTATAAACAGGAGCAAATTGCAGATTCGAAGTGTCCGTATTTTAAATCTATGATTAAAAACATTCGAAGGGGAGCCGAAAATTTTAGGATTTATGGAGTGGAGGAGTTAATGAAAATATTAAGAAAAAGATTTCACTATTGTTTCTAAATTAAGTGTCATTTTCTGTTTGAAAATCATCGAAGTGGGGATTACGATGGTCACCGCCATTTCTAAAAATTGGCCCAAATCAGTACTGTGTGTACGTGGAGGTGGGGGTTGCCTGAACAAGTGCACCAAGGTGTACCACACGTCAAGTGTCGAAGAGATCGCAGATCAACGTGAGATGAAGTGTTTTGCTCAACAACACAACGCACCACCTGGTCTGGGAATTGAAACCACAATCTCGCGATCACACACACACACACACACACACACACACACATATATA
>NC_068998.1:191485-192666 GCF_001194135.2 Octopus bimaculoides | reverse complement strand
TTGCCGGTGAATTCTGGCTCGTTGACATAAGGAATTTCCAGTTTCACCTATATAATTCTCCTTGCATGTGGGGCAGGTTATGCAGTATATTACACTCTGCGTCTTGCAGTTCATGTCTGCATTTACATTGAATGTGTGACCACTCTTAAATTTTATCTGTTTGTTCCCCTCTATATATTTGTAGATGGGGTTGCTGCAGGTTCCACATCTACCATCTCCACACTCTTTTACGTAGAATTCGGTTTTATTCTCTGCTGAGAATTTCGCTCTTGTAAGGTGTTTTTTAAAGTTTTTTTCTTGGCGTTTACTGTTTTTTATGCAATGTTTGTTTAATAGGTTTTCCATTTTGGGGCTTTGTTGGATTATTGGTAGGTTTCAGTGTATAATGTGAAACATGTTGGTGATTGTAGGGTTGTGTGTGTTAATGAAAGGGATGATGTTTTCTTTGTTTTTCTTTTTTGGTGTTCTGAGTTGTGTGATTTCTAGTTTTGTTGCTCTTTCGATTCCGTTTTCTATTAAGGTGAGCGGGTATTTTTGTTCTAGTAGGAAGTTTTTAAGTTCCTCTAGTCTTGTGTGGTGTGTCTGTGAGTCGGTCACTATGCTGCATATGCGTCTTGCCATACTATATGGGATGTTTCTCTTTATGCGGGATGGGTGGCAGGAGTAGAAATTTAAATATTGGTGTGTGTCGGTTTTTTTGTAGTGGATGTCTGTTGTAACGATGGAGTTGTGTATCTTGATGTTGATGTCTAGGAAGGGGAGTTCGTTGTACTTGGTATCTATTGTGAAGTGGATAGATGGGTGCAGCTATATATATAGCCTTCCCCAACATGCTGCAAATAGACGCCTTTGGCATCTATTTTTAGCACATTATATATATAATTATTAATTTAGTATATAAATTACCTACAAGATTTTATTTCATGCTGACCACTTGATATAATCATTAACGTGATCTTATCTTCAATTCTGTTGATAAATATATATCATATATATTTATAAGATATATTAATATTAGATATATTAATGGTTTATTCTACTGAATATTGCAAAGCAATTTTTTGCAGAGCGTAGAAATCTCGAGGTATAGGATTATCCAATATTTTTTGTATTTTCTTGCTCATTCTCTCGCGTTCGTACCTGTGGTTGAATATAAGAGTACAAATTGCAGAGTAGATTGC
>NC_068998.1:189826-191085 GCF_001194135.2 Octopus bimaculoides | reverse complement strand
GTGTGTGTGTGTGTGTGTGTGTGTGTGTGTGCGCGCGCCTCTCTAGTTTCTAAGTTTGATCAAAAATGACAGCGAAAATCTTTGCTGCGCCATCTGTTTAAATTAAGAAGCTGTTGTTTACTTTAGCACGAATAGATTTAAGGTAGCGGCGAAGTTGCGATACACCAATACTGGAGTGAAAGTTATTTTCCTCATGTAAGACTGAAAATATAAAGCTGCATATAGGTAGGCATATTCATAAAACTGTGCATCTATAAACTGTACGAATATCTATGTATACGTGGGCGGATGGAGGGGTGGATGCCTTCAGGAATATATATCTTTAAACACATAAGTACACCTTTACGTAAGCGAGTAAGTATGTGTGTGTGTGTGTGTGTGTGTGTGTGTGTGTACATGTCTGTTCGTGCATGTGTGAATTCTTGCCTTAATGGATGGATGTTCACTGTTTGTTTAGACTGGCCACCTGCCTGGTGACACAGTTGTAAAGATGATATCCAGACTGCCACTCCTGCTCTCCTCCCACGACCGTTTTATTCCCTGCCCCACCCATAAACGCACACGCGCACGCACAAGATAACCATTAAAAAAACAACACAATTTAACGTAAAGTACTCCATAACATGGGGTAGAGTGCTGGTATTTGTTAATAAAGATCAGGCACTTAGAAGCCTCGTCGTGTTTCTTGCGACCTTCAGAATGCTTGAGGTGTAAATAAACTAATTTGATTCATGGTTTTTATATATGAATGATAGAATGAGGTTTGTGTAGGAAACAGAATTTCGATGTCTAATACCAGTCGATGTTCTGTAGAATACTCAGGTGTGTGAGTGAAGTATGTGGCGGAGAATGCCCTCTGGAGGACTACAAACACAAAAGGAGTTAACAATCTTTTCAGTGTAAAGCGGGTTAAGGATTTTAGATTTGAAATGAGAAAATATGAAAGGAAACGAGTTTACATATACAACAAATATATATATATATATAATTTGAAATCTATTACTGTTATCATTGAGTGAGTGAGCAGCAGACGCCATCAAAGTAACACTGGGGTATAAATTTACGAAGCTCATTATAGCCATCATGACTATATGTGCGTGACACACATGCATCGCAGCCATATGTGCGTGACACACATGCATCGCAGCCACATGTGCGTGACACACATGCATCGCAGCCACATGTGCGTGACACACATGCATCGCAGCCACATGTGCGTGACACACATGCATCGCAGCCACATGTGCGTGACACACATG
>NC_068998.1:188279-189343 GCF_001194135.2 Octopus bimaculoides | reverse complement strand
TATATGTGCGTGACACACATGCATCGCAGCCATATGTGCGTGACACACATGCATCGCAGCCACATGTGCGCCACATGGTGATCTCATATCAAGATGCACAGCGCATGACCTTGCAGGTGGGCCCAGTAAGGGTTTTCTTCAAGCCAAGTTGTCCATTCTGCTTAAAAGGTCTCTGAATAAGGGTTGTTTAAGGATGATGGACAAAATATCTATGCTTCCAGAGAGAATTCCTCTCAACACATGGCTATGATGCTTCCCCACTACTCCTACTCATGATCAAAGATGTACATATTGTCAGCCACCAAGGGATATACTCAACTGCTTGGTCAAGTAACTGAGAGACAAATCTGTGGTACTGGGCAGAATATTTGCTATAGCGCATCTTTTACACAAAAATAAAGTATGTACATGTTAACACTTCCAATCAGTTAGGATCAGAAACGAAGAAAGTCACAACCTATATCACCTGTGGTGAAGTTCTTAGCATTTCTATTTAGTGGTAATCATATAAAAAACTATTTTATTTGTTTTAGAATTCTTCAGCATGACTTAACATGTAAATATGTGAATTAGATATATTACAAAGAGAGACATGGCATATATTATCTTTATTAATGTTGTTCAACACAATCGCTTTCAATGTACAAAGAGATGACAGGCGTTTTCTGTAAACAGTTCACCACTGAGAATTTCAAATGAGGAATTAGTGGAAGAGAGGTCAATATTGGGGGTGGGGTGGCGTTTGCAATAATCTAGGCTCTAGGTTTTCATCTTGATAAGATACAAGCAGGCAGGCATGTCGCCAGACTTTGGTGCATGCGAGTGGTCAGAATGTTTTGAGTGAGCACTCAATAAGGTTAAAGAGGAGTTTCGAAATAAGTGTATCACAGTAAAGATTTTCGGCAATTTCGTCAATTGGAAGAGTTCGGATTGAAGCACACTATTTAACCCGTCAAACATTTTTAATTTTCCGTAGTTTTAGAAAACGTTTGCGAATTTGTGTTCTACAAACAATATTTCGTACGTTTATGCAAATTTTATTATTATTATTATTATTATTATTA
>NC_068998.1:185990-188188 GCF_001194135.2 Octopus bimaculoides | reverse complement strand
ATCTGACTAAAACCTAAATTTACGGCTTCTTTTCGAATTTTTAAAAAATCCTTATTTCCTTGGGAAATTTTCCACCGGTCTCTTGGCTTCATCTGGTAAATTGTTTCAGATCAGTTTTTGTTTTGGTTTTAGGAAAAAAGTTAGTCCGGCTTCACGAAACGTATTGCGGGAAGATTTTTAGAAACTGTATTTTCTAAATCTGAGAATGTGCACCATTGAAAAGTGGGGAGGGGCAGTACTGTCCAGTACACCTCTTTAGTGACAGGGCGGGCATGAATCCACGGTGTAACGGTGTGTTTGTTTAACAGTGACAGAGAGGTGATAGAGAGAGAGATAGAAAGATAGGTAGATTAATACGATGCCTGTGTTGGCATTCGCTATGTATCTGGTTATGGAACTATTTTTAATAATATGTTAGATAAATGTTTAATCATGTATGTAAACAAGATTACTGCCAGATAATAAGTAACAGTGTTGGAGAAGAGATCAGATCTATATTTATATGTGTGTGTGGGTGTGGGTGTGTGGGTGTATGTGTGTATGCGTGCGTTTGTCTGTGTACGTACGTATGTATGTACATGTGCTTGTCTGTGGGTTCTCTTGTCGTCGTCGTCCTGTGCAATTATACACACACACACACACACACACACACACACACACACGTTTATATGTATATCTTTTCTTCGATCTATCTATCTATTGCCCAAAACTATTATCGATTAATGGTAATGGTCTTGTTTACCCACATAATTAAACATTTATTTAACAAATTATTAAAAATAGCTCAATAACCAGATACAGATCGAATATTAATGCATGCCAACACAGGCATACTATTAATCTACCTATCCTTCTATCTAACTCTCTATCACTGTTTTTGTTAAACAGACACACCATTACACCATGAATACATCTACATATCCAAAATGAAACCCTAGAGCTTAGATCATTGCAAAAGCCACTTCCATCCCAAATGTTGACCCCCTCCCATCGCTTCCATCCACTTTTTCCTTTACAAAATTTCTTTCATAGCTTTTCATTTGTCCATACTTCTTCTATTCACTCGTCAAATTTTATGTTTTTTTTTTCTCTAATTAATTAGTAGAGTAAATAATGAAGAGTCGAAGACATGGAACGCTAAAATGAGTGTTGGTGAGCAGACCAGACCGGCGTTAGGGCATCTCGAATAAAGAGATATCGATCTCACTCTGGGTCGGTTGATGTTTTCAGTGAATGATAAGAATGGAAGAAGCTGGAAGAAGTACCCTGATGTTACCTTTGTGGCAGCTTCTTGCCTTTGTGTGCATTCCTAAACAGTTTTAGTTACAATCGACAAAATATAAAGGCGACATGATGAATAGGAGAGATTTTCACCTGGCCGGAGTAATTTTCGATATGTTTGTATGTATGTATAGATATGTGTATGTATGTATGTATGTATTATGCGTGTATGTATGTATGTTTATATTTATGTGTGTGTGTGTGTGTGTATGTATGTTTGTGTGTCTAGAAATGTATGTATATATATATATATAACGTGTATGTAGATATATGTACGTATGTGTGTCTGTGTGAGCGTTCGCTACGGCATTATTTTCAAAAACTCTTTTGGCAAAGAATATTAAGCTTTTCAAATTCATATTTATGTTGTTCAATACACGAACAATTTAGAAATTTGGATTCTAAAACAAACGGTGATTTTATGGAGCACCTGGGTGGGTGAATTTCCTTACATATCTTAGAATATGATACCAAGTCTTAGCAGAGACTAGGCAATCAGTGAGAGAGAGAGACAGACAGAGAACGGTGAAGTCCCTAGAAATATCTGGAAGACAGTGAGTAAGAGGGATAATATTATTTGAATGCTTCCTGTAATGTGGTGGTGTTGCGGGTGGCTAGGGTAAGCTATGACTCGTGGTATCGGATGTTGTTTGGTAAGGAAGACGACTGAAGCAAGGAGACAGACATATGGTAAGGAGAGAATGGATTTGGTGAACTGTTTAAACAAATATTGTTATTGGTGGGGGGGGGCGGATGGATGGAGAAAGAGAGGTTAGTTGGAACCTTCTCTCTCATTCGAGCGTGGCTGAAAGTGGGTAGCCTGAAAGTTAAGTTAGGGAGTAAAAAAAAAAAGGTGGTAAAAGTTATGTTGAAGACAAAGAACTAAAGATGTTGATGTGTGTGTGTGTGTGTGTGAG
>NC_068998.1:182797-185961 GCF_001194135.2 Octopus bimaculoides | reverse complement strand
GGGGGGGGGGGAATAAACTTTCAATAATAAAACAAGCAGTGAATGTTTTCTAGATAGATGTTATCTTCTTTATTGTTTGTTATCGGTGACGTGGAAGCATCTACAATCCATTCACACGCCTAATTAAAGTAAAAGCCATTTACATCGACCTCTGCGACACAAACCCCCAGATATTTTAAGTTCATTAATTGGTCGTATCTTGATTAATTCTTTGCTCATATCATTGCCAGTGAATAGACTTCACCCTTGAAATCTGACTCCATTGACACAATATGTGACTGGTTGTATTATCCTCTTCAAGATGTCCCTCTCTATTCAACCCACTACAAAAGTCCATATCTCCAAAACCTTCGCGTGCTTTACTCAAAAATGTGCCGCAGCAGTGCCAAAGGCAAATAACGTTACCCGCAATACTTGGAGAAATATTTACCAACAGTTTTCTAAGAGTTGTATAACTTGCAAGTTCTTTCATTTTCCAAATTGGAACAGGATCTCTTTACCAACTTTTAGAATTTTCTTTCTCTCAGCTATGATGGCTCTGTATGTAGTACCCTGTAGATAAATAAGTCCCCCTACACATTATTGTCTAGAATCCGACGACTAATACAAACGGTTACTGGTTTCTATGGCAGGTAACCGACTGCGGTCACAACATACGCCGGGACGCCAGTCTGTCGCATGGCCACTCATTTATAGTTGAGATTGGAGTGAGGAGGTTAGCTTCTTCCTATTCCTCCAGAGTTCCCTGAAAAAGGTCACGGAACCTTGCCTCTCCCCTTCATTGATCCTCTTTAAAATATCTCGTCAGGAAACTTGATTGAGGAAGATTACTCTTGATTGATTCTAGAGTTTTAGGGGGAAAGGTTTTATTTTCCTTCCATCTCCCAATGTGCACAAGACCGAATGCCATTGAAGAAGAAGAAGAAGAAGAAGAAGAAGAAGAAGAAGAAGAAGAAGAAGAAGAAGAAGAAGAAGAAGAAGAAGAAGAAGAAGAAGAAGAAGAAGAAGAAGAAAAAGAAGAAGAAGAAGAATGAAGAGGGGAGCAAGAAGAAGGGAGGATGACGAGGAGAAAGGGAGGCTTTTTAACTACTACTACTACAGTCAAAATGTCCGTCGCAAGTTCCTGCAAACAAACCACAATAATTATAGAGGCATTAACATTTTTGTTGGAGTAAATTGCTAATTAAGAGACAGATAGACAAAGAAAGAAAGAAAGACAGACAGAGATCTATTTAAAGATGAGATTTGAAAGAAATACTTTTAACTTCTAAAACAGTTGACAGGCCGTTATTATGTAATGAAACAATCATTGAATCTCGCCTCGACAAGTTGATTTTATCTCTTTTTATAGAAAAAAAAAAATTAAAGGACTCCAATATTGATTCCTAACTTTGGCCCACGGTCAGAATGAGAGAGGGAGAGAGAGGGGAGAAGAGAGGGATTTAGTCTACCTAATTAATGGATCTTAGTACATTACTGGTGCTTATTTCCAGAGGCACAACCGGGTCCTAAGTTAGGGGAAGCGAACACATTAAAAAAAGGCTCTGTGACACATACAAAACAATTTTTAACTCATTTCTCTTATATTTCTTTAGTTAGAATGAAATACGTAATCGTATTCTACATTCATTAATTCCATGTTTCAGTAACGATATCATTACGTTTGACGTCACACCTACTGATATAGGTGTGACGTGAAAAAGATGAAACCCCTTCCAGTGTCGGGAGATTATGACGTCAGGATTTTATTTTGAGTCTTCCGATGTCAGCGGCTACCAACACATCAAAGGAAATTGAGCAGAGAGTTCGAAAAGACGGAGGTTGGTCAAATAAAATACAGTTTGTTTCATTTGTCCTATTTGTTCGGCTTAAAGAAAACTAGTCATCGTGATAATTAAGTCCCATGACATCATTCCTCCAATCACCGACAACTATTTGTGTTATTTAAAATGAATGCTAACATATTTAATAAGGCGATGGAACTTCGGCTAGAATGGGTTGTGGTGTAGCAACTTGAGTTGCGATCCGAGTTCAAATCCTGCCGAGGTCAACTTTGTCGTTCATTCTTCCGTAATCGATAAATAAAGTGACAATACGAAAATCAGTTATTCTCTCTCCTTCTCTGTCTCTCTCCCTCTTTCTTTCTCATCTACCTTCTCTCTCTCACCCATTCTCACTATCTCTTTCTTTCCCAGCCTCTCTCTCTCCCAGTCTCTCTCTGTCTCTCTCCTCTCTCTGGAAAAAATATGGTGTAGTCGACAGACTCACCAAATTTAGACGTCACCTGTCATGACGGAACCCCTTCACGTTTATCAGGAGACTGATGACAAGTTATTCCTGATATACAAAAGATGAGATGGTCAAGGCTGGAATGTCATTAATTGCTAGTCTGTTTGATCACATCTAACCTGGGCCTATACAATAACGACACACACAAGAAAATTTCATCGACAAAGCCTTTAGATAACTTTCAGCAGATTTCTTCCTCGTTTCTTCTGTTGAACATTGAAAAAGTGTAAATTTCATGGAATTTTTATCAATCTGAAATATTGATTCCCCACCCCCAGTAGCACTGAAAATTGTCTGGCATTGAAATGTTCTCCATTCTTCCATCAATGTTAGATCTATATTGTTAAAACTTGCTAATTAGAACAGTCACCCCCCCCCCCTACTCTCCGAAGTAAAAAGATACTTTCTGATTATTTTCAATTAAGTATTAAAGAAACCTATCTTTAATTAATTGCGAAGAGATTTGAAATGAGGCCACAGCTTTTGTCGTGTTATTCATTTTTCAATAGAGATTCCAAATTCAGCACGTCTCAGACATTCGATGAAAAATATTGGAGATGTCCTACGATGGACTCTTTTGTAGTCTTCAGGTTGATACATGTGTGTGAATGTGTGGACATCTGTAAATGCATGCACGCATGTGTGTGTGTGTGTGTGTGTCTTTCTGAGCGTCTCGCACAAAATCCATCACGTATAAGCATACATAAACATACAAAATAAAGCTTATGTTATTTTTATACCTCACTCTTTCTCTCACACACACGCACACACATACACACACACACACACACACATACACATGCACACAAAATATATACAAGTATGTATGAGAGTGTATATATATATATATATATATATATATATATATATATATA
>NC_068998.1:181910-182787 GCF_001194135.2 Octopus bimaculoides | reverse complement strand
ATATATATATATATATATATATATATATATAATTAAGAAAATGGAGAGATTTAATAGATATAAATTAATGTATTTATTAATTAACATTTGCTTACAGTTGTTTCAATTTACACCCAATACAAGTTACAAACATATAGAATAAAATGAAGACGAATAACTAATTTGAAACGTATTTGTAGGATGACTGAGTAGGTTGGTTACCAGCGATCATCAACCGCGCACACGCTTCCATTGGACAGAAGAACCAAAGGATGCAAAGTTAGGCCACTTTAGAAAAATCTCGTTAAAAGCCTAGAAATGTATGGACTCTTAGTCTCATTTGTGCTCTGCCTTTAACTAGACATGAAGTCTTATGTGATAAAACACTTCGGTTACCAAAATATGATGAACCAAAATATTAGTATTCGACACGTGAAAACCAAATGCTTGGTTCAATTTTCGGTCGTAGCTAGTTCACTTCACTTACATTGTAAAGGCTCGTGAGAAAATCATTAATGACAAAACGATTTATATATAATCTCAAAACATGAAAAGATTTTGGACTGAATCGGCGAGGGAGTTTTAGTTTTCGATTGAAATCAGCTTACAACACGCATTACCAGAAAAATAATTGGAATAATGAAAAACGGCTTTGGTTAGATGGAATGAAGAAGTGCCAATGTGGAAGAGTAAACCATTCTCTGGAGTAGCAAAGCTTTTTATATCAAACAACCAAACACTTGCAGTTTTAAAGATCTTTGCGATTCATTGAAAATACAAGTTGTGTTTAGAGATGGGTTAGTTGTTACATGACCGCCTTCCAGGCTTCTAAAAATCAAGAATATGAAACATCCTCTCATACATTCAATACACACACACACACACACACACACACACA
>NC_068998.1:171087-178587 GCF_001194135.2 Octopus bimaculoides | reverse complement strand
GGAGCACCACCAGTATCATCACCTTTTCATACATGCATACATACACACACACATACATACATACATACATACATAAACGAAATCGTTATATTTATTAATAGAGAGAGAAAGAGAATGAAAGGAAGAGAGAGAGAGAGAGAGAGAGAGAGAGAGTCTGTTCGCCTCATTTCATCTCCTTTTCTTCTTATTTGTAACTCAACTGTCAGATTGTTTACAGAATGTGTTCTCCAGCCGTCTGACTGGCTTACCAACATTGCAGCATGAACCATCTAGTCACACAATCTCTTTCTCTATATACTTGCTGCTGTTTGTCGTTATTATTTGTGACGACTGCCAATGAAGATGTGCATGGAAGCACACCGACAAATTGGTATTCGCTGTTGTATCAAACCGATAATAGCATTTACTGATATTGCAGTTTAATTCTAGCCTGGCTAACGAAACCAAATACCAGGTGAGACGAACATTCAAAGGAAACAAATCAAGTTTAAGTTACTAATTAAAGGAAGACCCTGTCAGCGCTCTCTCTGCATTCTTTTACTAGTTTTAATTAGCGAACTGTGGCCATGCTGTAGCTACCGATAGGTCTTTTCAGTGATCATTTGATGGAAGAGGAAAGCTTCACTGCAGTTACCACATATGACTATTTCTACATGTTCGATTCGGGACTATTTGAAGAGCCACCACGGCACCAAATTCTCAGAACCTTGCTGTAAGACAAGAACCGATGCCAATTTTCGACAAACAGTTTTGTTCATTAAATACAACCAACTACAACAACCAAAATAACAACAACTGATTCAATTTTTATGTTCCAATCCACAAAATTTTCTCCTTCAGAACCACCACCTCCTTCCATGCAAAAAGAAAACAAAAGCCTCACCCGTGATCTGAAATACTCAACAGATTTGTTTCAACAAACTTGGAGAAAACAGTTTTTGCTTTCAGAAAATATTCCTTCTTTAGCTGATCCGATATCGAAAGTGAATCATTTTAATTTTTCTGATCTGAGTTATTCATCAAAAGGTCAGTGTCCTTGAGTTCAGAATTAGATCAGTAGAGAACCCAACTACTCTCTTGGCCTCTTACGAAGGACCAGGTTAACCAAGCACCGATGAAATCGAGGAAATATTCCGCAAAGTTCTAGTGTTCTCATTGCTTACAGCAAACACCCATTTCCAGCTTAATACAGCTGTTTAGATCATAGACATAATGCAGTGCCCCCAGTGTCCTTGTCAAGTGTGCGCTGCACTACCATATCAACTAGTTATTGATTTGTTCAGTTGGGTAATATCTAATTAATGAAGGCAAAGATTGACTTCTCTCTGCAATATTTTAATCATAAACGATGAGTGAAGTTACGACAAATATGGTTTCAAAAATAGATGCAGTTTTAGAGAAAATATCACAAGATATTCGCAAAAAAGAAAACGTTCAAGAATTAGAATTTATATTCTGTGTTTAGTCAGCTGTTATGGAAGTAGTCTAACTAATGTTGGAGTGTTTGATATTCTTGCAGGGGTCTGTTTGTGTCTGTTGGTGAAGTAGAGATGTTGTCCCTGATGACGAAGTTGAGGCCTGGTGTTCGGGTTGTTTTGCCTGAAATCATGATACGGTGTGTCTGTTGGTAGAGATGTTGTATCTAAGGCCCCAGAAGTTCAGAGGTCAAGTAACGGAGGTTGGCTGCAAATTGGTTGTTCGGTAGACTCGTGGTCTGTGCTCTGGTACTCTGTGCACTGAGTTCAAGTGCCACCGAGGCTAGCTTTCCTTTCATCCATTGGGTTCGATATAACACCAGTGCAGTACTGGAATCAAATTTCCACTTTCCATCTCTCTTTCTCTCATTCTCTCTCTCTTTCTCTCATTCTCTCTCTCTTTAGGAGTGGCTGTGTGGTAAGTAGCTTGCTTGCCAACCACATGGCTCTGGGTTCAGTCCCACTGCGTGGCACCTTGGGCAAGTGTCTGCTGCTAAAGTCTCGGGCCGACAAAAGCTTTGTAAGTGGATTCGATAGACGAAAACTGAAAGTCCGTCGTATATACATGTGTGTGCGTGTGTTTCGGTGTCTGTGTTTGTCCCCCCACCATCATTTGACAACCGATGTTGGTGTGTTTACGTCATGTAATCCTGATCGTCACTTATCTATCATAGAAGAGACAATCCCTAGTAGATTCAATTAATTTGAAGCGGGTTTGAGAAGCTGTACAGAATATATACATTTAACACATTTTGTTCTTCTACACACATTATAAAGAGCTTATGACTTTTAGTCGTATATAAAATACTGTGATTTAGGAAAAACACTTCGTTGCTTGTTGAAAAGTTAAGGAACGCCTTCAAATGAAGTGATCCAAAATGTGTTTGAAGCAGAAATTATTGGGAAATTATAAATGCAATAAACTATATAAATAATCAGTTGTCTTGGAAACCTCGATAGTTTACGCAGGATTAACGATGCCGAACAAAATGGCGGTTGTACAGCAAATCTTTCCAACATGAAAGGAAGCTTAATTGACGGACAGCCATACTTGCTTCCAAGATTCACTCAATTCAATTATTATTGCCGCTTAGGTAATTGAAAAACAAAAAGACTATTGGCCGCTGGCGAAAATGTCAAAACAATTCAAGAGATTGAGAAAAAATATTTTTATTTGGATTGCCGTATTTGTAGTGAAGCGTGCAAATGCTTTTCATTAGACACGAAACAATTAAAAATAAATTGCCTACGGCGGCGGCGGTGAAGGTAATGGTGGTGGTGGGAGGTCAAGGTCAGGTTTAAAGGTTGGAAATGAATTTTCGGAGGATAGGATCGTTTGAGAAATTCTTGAAAATTGGTGACGTGTATAGATTCCTATTCAATGTTATAAAGCAAATCAGTTTGGAATTATTTCGTTTTGAGAAGGGCATGAAGATCACAACATAGAATATTCTCCTTTTAACAGTTATATCATATCTAGCGAAAAAAAAAAACACCTAAAGAATCTTTTAGGATTTTAAAGTTGGATGTATTAGATTTTGTTAAAAACAGAAGACATGTGGCGATATTTAAGTTGAATTATTGTGATGTTTTTGCAGCTTTGATAATAATAAACCACATTACTCTACTTCCGGTATTCGAGTACTATTTTTTCCCACCTTGTTTCACATCCATGTGCTTATTCTGGTATGCGTGTGTGTGTGTGAATATATATATATATATATATTTATTGATTGATTTATTCTCTGTGTGTGTGCATGTGTGCATGCATTTATATACATGCAATATGTATGTAGCGTATATAAGGATAGAAGATGACGTAATTATTACTCAATTATAAATCCCATAGAATTGCAATAAATGTCGGATGATTCGAATCACCAACGTTGACAAAAAATATTGAAAAGAACAAAACCGTTGAGTCCCCTTCTTGTAACACTTTAGTGGGTCTAGGATTGGTTAACATTGCATAATGCACACACACACACACACACACACACACACACATACATACACGCATGTATATAGACATACGTACACACATGCGTACATACGCACAAACTACGTGCATATATACACATGTTTACAGACACACACACACACATGCGTACATAGACATATATGCAAACATACATACATACATACATACATACATATACGCAGATATTCTCCTGTCTTGGAAGTCTTTCACCGGTTTGTGGTAGAAGGACGATGGAAAAGAATGTGTGTGTGTGTGTGAGTGTGTTGTGGGCGGAGACACAGAAATATAGATGAAGAAGAGGAGGGAGATAAAGAAAGACAGGAAAGAGGGGAGAGAGAGGAGAGAGAGAGAGAGAGGAGAGAGAGAGAGAGAGAGAGGTGACCTGTAGCAATTCATTCTCGATAAGCAAAGCGTGTTGATGAAGATAAAACCCCAGACAAGATTTCATTGGATTGGGTGTAGCAATCACGACCACCCCTATTACCACCACCATCATTAATATAGTCATTACCATCATAATCATCATCATGCCCTCCTCATTAACACAAATTTTAATTGAAAACTCAAAAAATGTTAATAAAGTCGATGCTTTCATTTCTGCAGCTTAATTTTTCTCTAAATCCTTAATTAAAGAAAAATGATTAATACAAGGAGAAATACTTCAGATTTCCTTGAAACTTTAACTTTTAGCCAATTACTTCTTCTTCTTCTTCTTCTTCTTCTTCTTCTATTAGTTGCTGCTGCCTCAAATACCATATATTACAATCACCTCGCATAACCTGTTGTGAGTGACTGACTAGAAATAGCAGGCAAGCCTCCCTCCCGTTTGAAAAAAAGGAATACATTAGATAACATATGGCTATTATACACTGCGTGAAATAAAGGCAAGACTGTCATTGTTAGAACGTCTTTGATCGTAGGTCTGTTAATCCAGAGCTCACCTGGGCTAAACAACAACTTACCTCCGCACCCCGATTGCAGGAGTATCCTGAAAACTACAGTTGTATGAAGGACTGCTGAAAACATTGTGATAAGAGCTATGTAGGTTCAAATCCAACTGGGGAAAAAGGGCAGTTTCTACCAAATTTTAATCGGCACTAAGAGATGAAGAGATATATTTCTGACAGATTCAGTCCACAAGGACTGAAATAACCTTCTGCTTCTAATATACCACAATTTTCCATCTTACGGAACTAAAGCGTTTTTGTATTCAAAGTCTATCTAAGACTACATTCTTTAATTATATCCTTTCATTACGAAGCCAACAGGAAGTAGTATTAGGAAGAATTTGGCTGGTATTTCTGTCAGGATCTGTGACCACATAGATGCACCCTTGTTCTTTGTGCAGTAGGTTATCAGAATAAAATGTTCTGTCGTATTCCTTTTCGAAGTCAGAATTTCGGGATCAAACCCTGCTAGTTCACTTGGCTCTTCATCTTTTCATGATCGATAATAAATTTATTGATGATTCCATCGATTAAAGATCTCGCCTTCTGTGATCACGTGACCGTGGAAAGAATTATTGGAAATGAGTAACATCGAGTTTCAGACGATAAATTCCTAATTCGATTTTAATTGCTAATTGAAGCTCAAACCCTATTATTTACATCTGTAAGATCTTTGACAAGGACAGCATGAACACCACTTAATCTCATTCATTTCCTTTATAAACTTATTAAAGTAATAAATCAATTTAGGGTTTAATAAAGAGAAAAATGACAAAAACAAACGATCCAAAGGGAGAAAAACCACCACCATCACCGCCACCATCATTTGAAACCACATCTCCACTACTACAACCACCACCACTACCACCACCGCCAACAACAACAACAGCGGTAAAAGAAAATGTCTCTTTACATGATTCACATATCTTTGATTTCTGTTGCCTTAAGTCGATGGCAAACAAACACCTCCAGGATAATACGCTAATCTATGGCAAAGAACTTTCTCAAGATCAGTCTAGCAACTAATTTTCAAAAGATTAGGTGAAGTGTTCACAAAACCCCTAACAACATTCCCTTAAATTATTTGAATCTACGACGTATGAGTTAGCAATGCAATGTTTTACTCATTTGGTCTTTTTATTTCAGAGAAAAGAAAGGAAAAATGTGAACGGCAAATGAAAGAAAAAATCGTAACAAAAAATAATCTGAAGAATTAAAAGAAATCAATAGAACAAGCCTCGCTGTCAACCATCCGTGTAAAAAAAAACAACAACAAACAAACAAACAAACATTTAACCATATTTTTGGTAGCTTATTCTGACTGGTATCGATCTTGGTGAATTAGTCTACGTAATTCCGCTATTTTGGATTTGACGCTAATAAACCTAATTCACAAAATGCTTCATTTGTTAAAGCCATCACCGTGACAGTCTCTTGTCTCTTGTTTTATTTTTGTCAGCTTGATCAATGTTGCTGCTGCTGCTGCTGCTGCTGCTGCTACTACTACTACTACTACACTGAATGTAATTGCTTGACCTGTTCACGTAGCAACCAAAATCTCAATTAAAACACTCTACAAAGTGATAGATAGATAGATAGATAGATAGATAGAGAGAGAGAGAGAGAGAGAGAGAGAGAGAGAGAGTTAACATAAGAGGTGCACATACAAGGCTTGGTGGTAGGAAATGAGTAAAAGAACGCTACACAGATACACACACGCACACGCGATAAGGGAGAACGGGTGATGGCAACAAAGGAGGAGAAAAGGAAGAAGAGGAAAGGAAAAGGAGAGTGAGCAAATGACTGAGAGGAGTTACATAAATGAAAAATTTATTTAATTTAATTTTATTTTAAATAAATTTGTAGTTTTCTTTTGAAAATTAGGATTCATGAAATTTTGCGGGAAGAGACTAGTCGATTACATCGACTCCGAACGGATGAAAGGTAAAGTCGAGGTAGGCGGAATTTGAACTTAGAACGTAGACACGGACGAAATGTCGCTAGGCATTTTGCCTGGCATGCTAACGGTTCTGCCATCTCGCCGCAACAACAACAACAACAACAACAACAACAACAATAATAATAATAATAATAATAATAATAATAATAATAATAATTTAAAAGGATTGACGTAACTCTTCACAAAAGTAGAGACAATACGAAGAGCGCGATGCGATTGCAATAGATATTTGAACGATATATCTACAGCTAGCCTGTCTTTGTCGAGTTCAGAATGAAAAGCGATACATAGAAATTCGAAATTATAGAAATTCGAAATTATAGAAATTCAAAACTATAGAAATTCAAAATTATAGAAATTCAAATCCAAAATTTGAACGAGGGCAACCATCGTTCCCACGTTGATGGAATGACATCATCAGTCTTCAATTTCCAAATTTAACAACTGGCAAAAAGAAAAGGAAAGAAAAAAGAAAGAAAGGAAAAAGAAAATTGCAGCCGTTTGAAACAAAATGTTTGGCAAGTTCTGTCGGACGACTGTTATTGCAGCTGATGTCGAATCTGTGCCCATTAAATCTTTTGTTTAATTGTTCTGTTCTACAATCACCATAAATCTGTATCTGTGTGTGTATATATATATATATATATATGTGTGTGTGTGTGTGTTTGTGTGTGTGTGTGTGTGTGGCTATGTGGTAAGATGCTTGCTTCCGAACCACATGGGTCTGGCTTCAGTCCCTCTGTGCGGCATCTTGGGCAAGTGTCTTCTACTATAACCTCAGGCCGACCAAAGCCTTGTGAGTGGATTTGGTATGTGGAAACTGAAAGAATTCCGTCGTATATTTATATATGTATATATCTCTGTGTGTGTCTTTATGTCTATGTTTCCCTCATCACTACTTGATAACCGGTGCTGAGATGTTTACGTCACTGTAACTAATAGGTTCGGCAAAAGACATGGATAGAATAAGTACTAGGCTTATAAAGATTGCTCGATTAAAACCCTTCAAGGTGATGCTCCGGTATGGCCGCAATGAAATGACTGGCACACAAGTAAAGGAATAAAAGAATACATACATACATACATACATATACATATATATATATATATATATATATATATATATATATATATATA
>NC_068998.1:164188-170414 GCF_001194135.2 Octopus bimaculoides | reverse complement strand
CACACACACACACACACACACACACACACACACACACACACACACACACACACTGATTCCGTAGAATATTAGGTTCAAATGATTTCCAGAGATTCAATATAGCTTATTCCAACTAAATGCCTTCTGTGTCATGGTTTACTGACCCCAGTCTAGGTTGGTTGATATTGTTAAACTATGATGCGCTTGAAATATGTCCAACCGAACTCTTTTTTCTTCTTCCATTTCAGCTTCTTTAACTCGTGCGAAAATATTTATAATGCCTGTAGAGTTCAAAGAAAAATTTCCCCTCTCTCTCTTTATTCACTCACTCACACACACACACACACACACACACACACACGTACACCCAACACAACTGTCACATTAATCAATTGTCTATTTCCTGTCAATATGCCAGTTGTCTGTCGGTGAATCATCGAAATGAAAACTTACCGAAATACATTTCTCTTACTCACATCCCCGCCAAATACTTCAACCCCCGACTATAATATTTTCTCTTGCTGCTGTTAATCGAGACTGACATAAAAGTCACCGTGATCTTATTGGAAACATCACCCATCAAACGGGTACGACGGTGGCTGAAGCACAATTGGAGATGCAATACAAGAGTCAGGTGAAGGAGAAGTAAAAACAAAAAACAGGAAAATGAAATTTAAAATTATGAGCCGTTATCCTCACCGACCGACTCAAAAAAAAAAAAAAAGAAAAGAAAAAGAAATGTTAAACGGTACTTCTGGGTGTGCTAGATAACAGTACAAGTATAAAGCCGATGGTTATGATGTGGAGGGTTCTAGTTCAACCTAGCTTCCCAGCCGGGTGTGAAAGAGTGACTAAAATATTTCCTATGTTCACCATAAACAAATGAAATTCTGGCGAAATTCTGCTTTACGCACGCTATAGAACGCCTCATTACTTTTTTTATGTTTTGGAATTTTCAGAAAATTTTCGCGAATTTGTATTCTACACAAGATTATGCAAAATACAACACAAAAAAGTTGTGGTGCCTGATTTAAAGCCTGCTTAGCTGTTATCTTTAGCACATCTCATCACCACCTCAATGAATAGAACATATTTGTCAACACGTGCTTTCTCGCAGACAAAAGAGTTCTCACATTTGGCTTGTTACTATGAAAACAGGCATGATGGTGTTTGTGGCTTACGATTGGCTAGAATTACACAAAATTTACAAACTTCAAAAACTATTAACTCTTTATTTATTGATTTATGGCGAAAATGAATTTGAAGGCATTGATTAGCATATAAAACTATATTATTACACCGAATATGAAATTAATTCGAGCAGAAATTGAAGAGATTGAAAACTGGCTGCCAAACAGAAGAGATTCCGAGATCGAGATACGAAAAAGTGGTTAAACGTAACCCGAGGCGGTAACTGGGAACTGATAAGTACAGCTGGCCCCAGGAATTGAAGAGAGAACCTAACAGAGGAGATCTATTAACTTTTGATACAATCCATGCGAACACAAATGTATTGATGCAAGCACATAAATACATGATACGCAGTAAACACACATATACATATAGATGTGTGTGTGTGTGTGTGTGTGTGTGTGTGTGTGTGTGCGTTCGTGCGCGCGCGCGTGCACATGCCAACTTCACTCTTCCCACCGTGAAATTCTAGAAACGTTAACGATAGATTTTAGAATAGCACATTCCTAAACAATTTGTGACGAATTCACAAAATACAATATACAAAAATTTGATAAGAAATGAAGCTAGAAATTGTCAGGTCTTCAATACATGTTCAACAGGAAAGCTGTTTCACACACATACACACACACACACACACACACACACACACACACACACACACATATAAGTGAGAAAGAAAGCGCGAAAGAAAGGCGTCTCTAACTTAATATGTCTTTAGATGAAGACGTATAAATAAAATCAAAAGCCTTTTCTTTTGGTTGTATATTTGATTTTCTTTTCTATCTCCAATTCCTGCTTTTAGCAACTTGTTTGACCTGAAATTCTTTGAGACATTCTCTGAAGCTGAAATATTTTCCCATTACGACAGAAATGAAATAATTACATTTTGTCGATAATTATACATTGTATTTGAAAGGAAAAGAAATTGAGTGATTTGCTCGTTAAATCTATACGAAATAGCATTATGACAATATATTAATGGCATTTACTTTTAGCGAGAACCAGTGATTATCATAAATCTTGTTTAGCACAATATAGGTAAAGTAGCCATAATCACAAGTAATGGTGATCAGGCATTGAAATTATAAGAATCTCAAGGAGAAAATGAGTGTGTGAATAACACAACCATATTTGTTTGGGACCGAGAAAGAGAGTAATAATGGAAGGAAGTGTAAGGAGTCTTGTCTTCAGAGAGACAAGGTTCGTTCCACAAATTTTAACCATCATTTCATGTTTGAGAATGAAGTGAGATCTGGTGGAGAAGGAGAATTAATTTCAATAAATACAAGAAATTATTTCTCTAAAAACAATTTAATCTGTACGCTTTACTTGTTGAAACTGTTCATTTTCACAAATCTGATTTAGACGCTTGAGGAAAGGTGGCGTGAAGTAAAGCATCTCATGATGATGATGATGATGGTGGTGGTGGTGGTGGTGATGGCGATGGTGAGGAGTAGAATGGTACAGAACGGTGATCTATCTGTTAATGTCCCTCTTTCCTAAAAGTGTGTTGCAGGTTTATGACGTCACCAGACCAAATGAAACATTCAAAGAAGCAAGCAAATAAAAACAAATTAGTTTATTTATTTATTTATTTATTTTATAAATAGTTTGGGGGGGACTCATAGTAAGTAGAACGTAAGGATTATATTTATTGATACGGATCAATAGCGCTCTCGCTAGAAATAGTATGTGAGTATGTTACACACACACGCACACGCACACACATGCTCACACACACACACGCATGCTCACACACTCACGTGCACATACTTCTGCACACACACGTTTCAGTGTGTCGACCGCTACATATTGTACTATATGAAGTAGATCGATACTTTTGTGAATGATTTAACTGACAAATATACAGAAATAATACTAATTACAATAATAATCCAATTAATTATGAATTGTGTACATGGTTAAATAGATGAACAAAGGATAACAAAATAATCAACGGTAAGGTGATCAAACAACACAATAAGAAATGGCTGTCGGCTGAAAGATAGTCTTCTTAATGAGTCGGGGTTTAATGAGTTATTTAACGTTTTTGAGTTGATAGCATTTCATCAGACGGAGTGATTTCTTTTTTCACTGGTAAATTGAATATCGGAAAGGCATGGCTCCATGCCTGTGCACCTCACAGATATGAAATGTGTATTTGTACGTCTGGAAATCCTTGCAGAACTTAACTTTAATGTCCAGACTAATATGCAGAGTATGCCTTTTCCTGTGACGTAGTTAAATAATGCTGACATCACAACATAGTTACAGTTTTAAAGCTTTTTTCTATGCAACTCTAAACAAATCTAAACACACACACACGCACGCACACACACACACACACACACACACACACACACACACACACACACACACACACACACATACACACACAATAAAGATTAATGAAAGAAGAATCACGCGAAACAACAATGGATTACAGTAGATTTTTTCTTTACCAGCCTGGATCTATTTCATATCAATTTCGGACATGGATTGGTTGTTATCGATAGTATACTTTATTCCTTGTTCGGTTCATTGAACTTGAAATGTGAATATCGTGTATTTCACCAGAGTCCTGCTGAATGGGGACAATTCACATATCTACTGTGGTACTAATAGCGGCGATTGAGACAAGCAGTACCAGTAATACTGACTTCACCTCATCCCTCTCTTTCTCTGTCCCTGGCCTTGCGTCTAACCCTAACAAACCATCATAAACAGTGTAATGATAGTTCAGTGAAGTGGATGGTTAAATAATCCAATCATTTGTTTGTTCTACAAAACACCAACGATTTGTCACCAATGAAAATGAATACCCCTCACAATATTTGGTTTCCAAATGGCTTCTAAATTTTGCTAGCTGTTTTCCTGCTTTAGTGTGTGTGTGTGTGTTTATGTGTATCTTGTGTCTGTGTGCGTACGTGTGTGCGTGCGTTTGCGTGTTGTGTGGTGTGTTTGTGTTGTATGTGTATGCGCGTGTGCGTGTTTGTGTGAGTGTGTGTGCGTGCGTGTCTGCGAGTGTGCATGTTTGCAAACGCTGTGTTCGGGCGAAATCCGGCAAGATACAACTCCATGCGGTTAGGTGCAATCTGTTGATGATATACACTTTCCCGTTCTTTTAGATTACAGCAAAATCTCTCTCAAATCGTAGCCTGGTGTCATCAGACGCTGGATAATACGGCTTTAGGCTGTTTTTGTATCAGAAAATACCGAGGTGGTCGCAGCAAGGAATACCATTGAATGTAGTTGGAGCTGACAAGTTCTAACCTTGGGCTAAACAATAATATAGAACTTCTTCAGCCTAAAACCACTCTTTTCTTATGAATACAAATTTCTGAGCACATTTTTTCTTCGCTTCTTTTATTTCCTTTTTTTTATATATATTTTCGTTCTTTCATCTTTTCCTTCTTATTTTTCTTTTTTCTCCTCTACTTCTGCTTCTTTTGCTTTTATATTCTCACAACACATCACTACCATCGCCTCCACCTCAATCTTTTTATTTCCTCTTATTCTCTCTCTCTGTCATTCTTTACCCTTTCACTCTCACCTCTCACCCCTCTCTCTATATATTTATCTTCTATTTATGTAATTTCTCTCTCGCCCATTTTCTTCCCGGCTTTTTATCTCAGTTTCCTTACCTTCACACCTTCATTTTCATTTTCTTTCGATCTTTTATTCTCTCTTTCACCGTTTTCCTTCCCTCATCTTTCTCTCAGCCGCCATTTCACCTGCTTCTATTATTTTCCTTTCTCTCGCTTCAGCCCCATTGTGAATCACAATACACAAAGTACTTTCTAGGAATATGAAATTGCCGATGAAGACGACACAAGTTCTTTGTGTTCACGTGGCGGTGTTAATGGTGCTGCTGATGTTTAATGAATATACAAAGATTGTTGAGAACACCACAATGGTATTCTCAACAACACATCTTTACAATCGGCAGGACAGCTTTTCAGATGAATATTCCAGAACATTATAACAAAAACCATTAAAGCAGATGAACGGATACCTAAAATGGATGCCAAGGAAAATCTTTCTCGTGAATTGTGTGCACTCGTTCTATTCACCTTATATTTACAAGGCTTTCTTATTTCTTTTGCAGAACAAGAAAATAATTACACGTGATCGCTTTAGTTCCTCCTGAAGTGGGAGTAAACGCGGGTGAGTTTGCTGTTGTTTTTCTGGGTTTGTAGATGGAGTCCTGTGTGTGGAGGAAATTTTAGTTTGATGGAGAAGAAAGATTTGGATAAGGTATTTTGAACTGGGTTTAGGAGGTGTGTCTGTGTAGCTAATCTCATTTAATCTGTTCTATGGCAAACACAAAGTAAGCAGGATGAGTTTTGTTTTGACGAATTTTCGTTTGAATTGTTGCAAGTTTTTACCGGAAGCGTAAAAAGAATCTCAGTCGATTGTAGTTCTAGGAACAATTTCGACAAACTATTTCGTACAAAACTAAAACTTGTGACACAGTAAAAGTGATGAAGGGAAGAGAGAAGAGAACAGTCACGGGGTTTTATAAGCATGTTATAGAGGTAGTGTATTAAATGGAGCATAAACTGTTGTAAAAGTGGTATAAGGTCCCGAAGAAAGGGGTAGGGAGAGAGGGAGGTAGAGAAGGAAGGAAGGCGGAAGGAGAGATAGAGAGTTTTCTCTACAAAGCTAGTGTATTATGAATGAAGGAATAGCATTTTAGTAACCAGACACTTTGAAGGTGAATTTTAGCTAGTAGTAGTAGTAGTAGTAGTAGTAGTAGTTGTTGTTGTTGTTTATCCCCGAGTCGGCTCCGATCCAGCAGGTTTATGACCAAAGGCGTTCCATCATGGCTGCGTTTATAAATTCATGAATATGTCAAGTAATAGAATGAGTTTAGGAGACTTATTTTTTGCACATATGTTTATGCGTCCACATGTTTATCTTCGGTGCGTGTGTGTCCACATGTTTATCTTCGGTGCGTGTGTGTCCACATGTTTATCTTCGGTGCGTGTGTGTCCACATGTTTATCTTCGGTGCGTGTGTGTCCTCATGTTTATCTTCGGTGCGTGTGTGT
>NC_068998.1:158896-164178 GCF_001194135.2 Octopus bimaculoides | reverse complement strand
GTGTGTCCACATGTTTATCTTCGGTGCGTGTGTGTCCACATGTTTATCTTCGGTGCGTGTGTGTCCTCATGTTTATCTTCGGTGCGTGTGTGTCCACATGTTTATCTTCGGTGCGTGTGTGTCCACATGTTTATCTTCGGTGCGTGTATGTCCACATGTTTATCTTCGGTGCGTATGCGTCCTCATGTTTATCTTCGGTGCGTGTGTGTCCACATGTTTATCTTCGGTGCGTGTCCACATGTTTATCTCCCGGTGACGGGAGAAAGGAATTGTCTGTGTAAAGCCATTTTGGCATCACTGTGTGCTAAAAATTGAACATTTTAAAGCCGTTGTAGGCTTATCGTTGCGTCCCCCCACAGCGGGGGTGGGATCCGCACTGTTATTCGTTTTTGAACTGGTATCCTCGTTAAGAGGAAGTAACACAATATAGGTTTCCCGTCTTTAATGTTTTGTGCTGTGGGGGAAATCGAACTTTAGCCGTTGTAGGTTTATTATTTGAACTATATTCCTCATTAAGAGGAGGGAGAATAAAAACAAAAAAAAAACAAAAAAAATAGGTTTCCTGTTTAGGGTGAGCTAGAGATACCTTGGCTGAGGATGCGAAAATTCGCGTTGAGGTTGAGGCACCTCTGGCTCTACCTGGATGGAGAGCAGGTGTGGTCACCGCACGTCCGGTTCTATCTTCCGAAATTAACGTCCTTAACGGACATCGGTAATTGGATCAAGCAGAGACCTAGGCTGGGGGACTGGTAATTGGAGTGTCGTCAGACACTTCAGTTGCTCTCTCGGGCGGGCAATGCCGGCAATAGGAGTTCCACCGTGGATTTTTGTAGCGGTTTAGTGAGATTTAGGTCCGAAGACGCCTTGGGGAAGACCCTGGGCTACGATGAAAATCAGTTGACCAACCTGTTCAGGAGAACTTTCGGGCCAGGGTATCTGGACAATTACCGCCTCCTTCCCTCAATAGGGAAAGGAAGGCTTGCTTTTCCTGCGTAGTAGCCATACTGAAAGAAACAGTATGGAAGACGCATGTAAGAGGCATAGTGACGGATACCTTTGTATCTGGCCAGGGGCTAGTTGACTTTTTTTGTTACCACCTCAGTAGTAAGATCAGGCTAGAGAAGAGGTACCTGTCACGAGACAGATTCATGAGAAGATGGAAGCCTGTGGCGAGGAAGCTGGGAGTGTTTGGCACCAGGTAAGTGGAAGCCAAAAACAAGGGAAAGAAAAAGCAAGGGGTCTACCCTGGTGGTCGGATGCCTATCCTTCAGGAAAGCCATTACAAATTGCATCTGTAATGAGCAATGCTTTAATCGAGCATTGTAAATATAATCAAATTATTATTGAATTTTTAAATCGTTAAGTTTTTAAATCGTTAATTTTTTAATCGCTACAGCTACTTCACCCTTTTATGTTTGTCTGTCCTTGTTCGTCCCCTCTTTGTAATGCCTTTTTTCTTTTACTGTCAGTGTTTCTCCTTCCTTTCTTTTTGTATTTGTTGTTGGATTGTTCGTAAAGGTTCATAAGAGAAAGTAGGAGTTGAAAGGATTTGTAGTAGAAAGAGGAAATTAGATTTTGTTAGGGGGGGGGGAGATGTTTATTTGTGTAGTTTTATGGATTTTATTCGTTATTAGGCATTATTTTGAGTGAAAAAATGACGCAGTGACCTAACAAATTGTATTTAGAATATTAATTCCAATTCTTTAATCCAAGAAATTTGGAATTGTGTAAATGTATGAATTTTAAACATACACACACACAGAAAATCTGCCTTTTATAGATAAGATATATATATATACACATACACCCTCACACATTTATATAGAGAGAAAGAGATAGAGAGAGAGAGATAGATAGATAGATATCTAAACTGGTAGATACATACATACACACACACTCCTGCACAGATATGCATAAACATCATCTTCTCTGCTACACTATTACAGCTCAATATCTTAGGTAAGTCTGTTCAAGAAAAATATTCACAGACACACCAATGGCAGAGTGTGTTCTTTAGTAGGACAGTCTTAGCCCAAATTACCAGAAAAAAAAAAAACGTACCGAATGAATCTGCCTCTGGGAAATGTGAAAATCTGTAAACAGAGAAGTTGTCTTCATTTTCATATTACCCATGGGTTTTATTCTTTGAATTACAGCACAATGAATTCTTCTCCAAGAATTCCACAAAATTCTCAAATTTCTTTGTTAATAACATTACAAGAAATTTATTTTAGTTTAAAGAACATTTCAGACATTTTGTCTTGTTTCTGTTGTTCTTAAAGTTAATAAATGTTTATAACTGTGTAGGTGATGTGGAAGAGGGCTGGGGGAGCTGTGGAGGAGAACTGTGGAAGGGGGGAGGGAGTTGTGTGGGATATATCAGTTCCTATAAAACAAATACAAAAGGTAAAATACAGAGATGTCCTGTGTTTCTCGCTTCTGCTTCAGTTTCTGTCATTGTACTTCCGCCCCTACAAATTTACAACAGAATTGTAACCCTGAACGAAGAATTTGAAGTCTTCGTGCTGTTCATCGGGTGAATTAAATAATTCTCTTGCCTGCTATGCCATACCTAAGCTAAGAAAGATCTTTGGCAATAACAAGTTGAACGCCTGAGTCACGCCAGACGAGTTCGAATCACCGGCAAACATTACTTTATCACTCACAAGACTAACAGTAAGAACGGTGAAATTAACTGTAAATTTCCGATTTGGCCTCAAATCAAATAGAAATACTGCTGATCAAAGACTGTAGACCGATTCTTGCTGCACCAGAAAACGCGATCTTTTGATAACTTTTGAGATTTTCTAAAGCATTTGGTTATGTAAATAAGATCTCTCCTCTTGCACACATCCTAAATCTCTATGAAATATCAAATTCCTTCATTAATGCTATTATGTTTTGGTACACTGACTATCTTTCTACTCTTTCAGGATGGGAAAAGTTGTCAGGCATTCTTCATGGGTACAATTACAAACTTTACCTACTTGTTATGGATTATGCAATGCTTATAAATCTGCGGAAGACGAGTACACTGTCAAAAGAAGGCTATCCAGTAGATTTAGCGCTGAAAAACTTTATGTATTGGTCTTTCCTCTATGCATTTGCACACGCAAGCACATATACACACACATTCTTTATATGTATGTATATAAATTATGTATAATGAGTGGTTAGGTTACATAGTCGCCAAAGAAAATATAATAGAAAGAGAAAAGGCAGAAGGCTATATACAAGAATAAACTGAAAAAAGTGATAGTTGGAGAGTGAGAAAGTGAGGAGGAAACTATAGAATTTTATGCAACAATCTGACAGGAAAAACTAATTTACAAGTGAGTTATTTGGAACATATTTTTAGAAATTTTTTCCCTGATGGCCTGCATAAAAAAATATCAATTGAAGTAATTTCGAAGTTTTATGAGAAAATGGAGAGGCAAAAAATAGAATGGTTAAAAGCACAACAGAAGGAATAAATGAGATGGATGAGTTTGCCATATTTATGAGGATTCGAATTATTTTTACTTGAGATATAATATAAAATTATTTCAGCCAACCACAACCTAACAACTAGTTTACCAATAAAGTAGTTATTTCAGACACCATGATATAAACTACTACTTCACAGATAAGTGTCAGTAAATATTACAATAAACGTATATTACATCGATAATGTAATATAGTTATGATACACACAAACATGACAGAAGTAAATAGACACCCATATAATCATTAAACTTTCTTTAAATCTGAAATTATGTATACAAATTATTTATTAATTGTTATAATATGAATATTTAGCAGACATACCCTTTACATTTTTAAAAATATTTATATATATATGCATGTAAATAACAAATGAAAGACAGAAGATGGAATATACGAGAATGTATTATTAATCCCAACAATTGTTTCGACACATCGAGCATCGACTCCTCTTGTGGGACACGCAAAAAATGGTTCAGGAGTATCCGGTGGTGCAGACGTATCTCGTCGGGTGATAAATAAATAAAGAAAGAAACTCGTTAAAATGACTGTTCCACAATGCAACTTTCTGTTTTGGAGAGACAAAAACAGTCAGACGGAGGAAAATTCTTCATATATATAGAAGATCCAAAAATAAAATTGCAGAAGACAAAAAGAGAAACGAACACTTAATCCAGCGAGAAGAGTATTGAAAATAACCGTTAACAGATATGTATGTATAAACGCCCTCGGGCAAGCAGCATGGCACGAGTACACACGCTCATACAAGCATTAGCAAAAATGTGAGCATACACACACGCGAGGTTAGGCGCACTCATAATCACAAAGCGAGTTAGTAGGTGCTTAGAAGTACGAGGAGGTTTAAAGTCATCCATTCCTTAAAGTAAAATAAAATGAAATTACACTAAGTTAACGGTTACTCAAAATTCATTTTCACCTCATTGTGCGAAAGTACATTTATATGCGTGTAGGCATCTCGATAGTCTTTCAGAAATTCCCATTAAGTATCTTCTCGTTAGTCTACAGAATAGACAGGGATTCCTCGGAGCAGAGACGGCTTCTCCTGGAAATTACACTGTATGGTTTTGCATGTCTAACTACGGACCAAGTAATGTAGTATTTCGTATATTAGCCTCCTTCAGTCACCATATCAAATCTGCCAAAGACACACACATACACATATGTATACATACATATTTATCTATGTATCTAGGGTGGGTAAAATTCCCGAGATCCATGGACGAATTCTCTCCAGCGGTCTTTGTCCATCATCATCACTACCACATATATATATACGTATGTCTGTCTCTTTGTGTGTGTTCATTATAATAAAAAAATTACTATGGTATTTATAAACCAAGAAAATAATGCCAAACTCTTCGTTTTTATAAGGTAAAACAAAATTTTGCTCAACAATATTTTAATGAGGGTCGTAAGAACCAACCAATGATATTCGATAATATTTCTATCCTTTGACGATGTTCCACTTTGTGTATTCTTTATTCTCAGTTTCTGGGAATGAGACCTGAAGATTGAATTTAGATATGTGTCTATTAACGAATTGAGCGAAACTTTAGGAGGTGGTTATGAAATAAAAAGGGAAATGTAAAAACTGTAATCCTAGGTATAGAAAAATCGACGTATATGTAAATATATATCGTTGAGAGAGGCAAGATAATGTATAAGCTGATATATATATATATATATATATTAGATATAAGAAAGGTGTATACGAATATTTATATATATATATATATATATATATTAGATATAAGAAAGGTGTATACGAATATTCATAT
>NC_068998.1:156169-158614 GCF_001194135.2 Octopus bimaculoides | reverse complement strand
ATATATATACATATATATATATAGATAGATAGATAGATAGATATAAGAATGATGAATAAGAATATATATATATATATATTTGTATATATATATATATAGAGAGAGAGAGAGAGAGAAAGAGAGTGAGAGAGGGAGATGTGTGTGTGTGTGTGCACTGCATAGAAATAAGACGATGAATTGATCAAATACCGAAAGACAATAATTGTGAAATGAAATGTGAAGAAAACGTAAAAAGATAAAATGTTATAAAATATTTGAGTTAAACCTTTGAAGTGAAGTTTCATGAGTGACTAGTGGTCAAAGATGAAATATTTGAGCGGGAAGATGGTGTAAAAGTGTTGGAAGGTAGGGGAAGTTGTGGGATGATTCGTAGGTAAAACGTGTTTGACCAACCGGAACTGTAAGTGGCAAAGGATTTTTTAAATTATAGACTTTTATTATCAGATAGCTTTAACCTAATAGTAATATTGCATCATAGCTATAATAATAAATAATATTACTTTATCATACAATATAGCTTATACATTATTCTTGTATTGTAATATAGTTATAGTACCGTTGCTGTATTATATTATGGCTGTAATAATATTGCCATTTTATAATAAAACTCAATTATAACATAACTAGACTCTGCCAGATCAAAGAGTAAAAGAAACTGTGTATAATGCGGGATTACCTTTCAGTTTTATTTTTCTAGTTTTTGGTCTGATGTAGTTCAGGGTTTAATGCTTCAGAAGAAAAGACATGATATCCAGACCTTCTCCGGTGTCTCCCTGGTTGGTGGTAGCACGTTATCTTATTGTTGGAGGCCGAGCTCAGATGTTTGGATTCTCTAAATATATCCAATGACCAAGAGATGCTGTTAAGCAGGACAAGGATTAAATCTTCCAGCATAGAACTGGGTTGGTTCTTCTGAGAAATTGCCACAATTCTCATCGACCGAATTCTACTCACAATGTTTTGATCGACCCGAATAGGGCCCACCCCAGGGCGGTAGAGCATTGAAATGGAGACTAATACCACGTCACTACACAACTGTCCTAATGCCTAAGTAGTTACGTGCCTCAAATTCGCCTTGAAATTACTCTAAGATCAATAAAATATCATGGATGTACCAACTGAGCTATGTTGGTTTTGGCATGAAGGAACTCAACTTTCCAGGAAATATAGAGTTATGCTTGTAAAGCCGCCGATATTTTATCAATTTTACGGCATTATTGTCAACTTCCTACCATGTTCTCCCACTATTTCGATTGCTCTTTGTTGAGTCCCGTCGACACTGTTATGTCCTTCTTTGAACTCGCTGTATACGCCACTTTATAATGTGGATTTAAAACAAGATTATAACAAATATACAAATATAAATCAGAAGCAACACGTAACAAGCAATATCTCTTCTCAACGACTTCTTACAACTGTATTTCTTTAGTGGCAACACAGGGCCTAACATAGAGGGGACAAACAAGGACAAACAAAATACAAAAGTGAGGAAAAATGAAATCGAATGGAAAGAATGGTAATGATAAATGAAAAGGTGGAACGGCGTCAACTCGAAACCTCACACTCCAGATAACGTCATTGAACATTTTTAGAAAGAGTTTTTAAACAGTTATTTTATTTTTGTCTCTTTATCCTTGCTGTGTATTGTTTTTGTTGTATATTCAGTGTTATTTTGGGGGTGGGGTAACTTTTTTTTGCTGTCTACGTTCGTATCTGTTCTTGTGCATTCGTTTTTAAGCTTTTTGTGTTTGTTGGAAGAAGAGAATGAGAACTTTTGGTTAATGTTTACAACTTGACCTGGAAACGAAAGTCAGAAAAAATAGTGCAACGGGTGTAAAACAATGCGTAGAAAATGAATATGAAAAAACAAATGCAAGCAAAACAATGGAAGGCAGGGAGAGGACCTCGGAAAATTCACAAGATCCGAGTTTTTCCCTCATAACTTTTAGGAAAATGGATTTTTTTCAATGAAATTTTTAATAAATACCTTTCAAACAGCATACATTACGATTATAAAGAAATTTGTGGGGAAAATCTTTTCCAAGGGGGTGAGGAGAGTACCTCGGAAAATTCACAAGATGTGAGTTTTTCCCCTGTAACATTTAGGAAAATGGGTTTTTTTTCAAATGAAATTTTATATAAATACCTTTCAAACGACATACATTACGATTATAAAGTAATTTGTGAGGAAAATTTTGAGGTGCGGAGAGAACTTTCGGAAAATTCAAAAAATCCGTATTTTTTCACGTTATATTCCGAAATCACATTCAACTTTCTACAGATACCCTAGCATAGTACTACGTAGTGTTTATTTCTACCCACTTTCAATAATTTGGGCTTCATTTTTGTTTTATTTTAAATTATTTTTACGCATTTTAACCCTTCCGTCGTTATTCTCATTCACTCGTTATTACTTTCTCTCTCTCTCTCTCACTCTCTCTCTCT
>NC_068998.1:153517-155939 GCF_001194135.2 Octopus bimaculoides | reverse complement strand
ATATATATAAATGTATGCATATAGTATATGTATCTCTCTCTCTCTCTCTCTCTCTCTCTATATATATATATATATATATATATATATATAGAGAGAGAGAGAGAGAGAGAGAGAGAGACATATACTATATGCATACATTTATATATATATACACATATATACATAGACATATACACACACACACATATACACACATATATATATATACACAGACACGTTAAATTTTTACAAGTGCACCTTTACCGTATCTAGGAATCCGAAGAAATATTTTTTTTTAAATGCACTTTTGAAGGTGAGTTGCGAACTACATCAGCCCCCTTTCTTTACACATATTTTAAGATGACATTTTGCAGAAATACATTTTCTAGAGGACGGATTACATTAAATTGAAAACTGAAAGAAGTTTGAAAAGAATAACAAATGAATGCTGAAGTTATAAAAATTAGTGGTAACGATGTTTGGACAAAAAACCATGTTAGTATTTGAGTGAAACAAGTCAAGGCGTATTAAGACAAAATATCTTTTACATACCTGTTAAAATTACTGCATATATGGATCCAATGGTATATAAATCCTAAACTAAAAAATAGTTTTGAAATGGCACCAAATGTTTCCAGTTTCCTTTAGCAATTTTTCCGCCGAAATTTTAATCGCGTAACTAGTACGCTTCGACTTCGTGTGGAGAGAGGGAGAGAGTGAGTAAAGGTGTGTTTTGTCATTTATGTATTGTTTTGGCCTGTACAATATATATATCATATTTATACACATTTTCAAATAATTTCAGGGAGGTAGGGTTCCAATTTCCTACCCCATGCATTTTTTCGAAGAAAAATAAGGGGTCTGCGGCACATTAGGAGGTCAAAGTAGTTGATTACACGCGAGAAATCCGAGTTTTTTTTTTATGAATGAACTGCATGGAGATGCTCTTGTAAAAATTTATCCGAATGGTATCATAAATATGGTGTTGAATATGGTAGAAAAAAGTTAAGGGTGATTTAGCTGTTATTTTTAGCATATTTCAAGGCTGTTTGATACCTTACTTGTGCAGGAAGATCTGTATTGAATATTTTGCAGTATAAGCCTAGTTGTGGGTAAGAAGAGTTGTACTGAATGTTTTACGGTGGAGCTGGACGACAGTCACCTCCACCTAAGAACCGAACTTTCGGGAATTTTTTTTTTTGTTGTTGTTTCGCAGTGGATTCCTAGGTTTTCGATGACAGAGATTCCGAATATGCAAAAAAAAAAAAAAAAAGCATGTTTTCAAAATCTGAAATTCCACCCGACCCCAAATTTTTAATTTTTAACTTTTTTCGATATTTTTTTTTCCGATCTACGTGGAAAAAATACGGAGATTAACAATATTGCAAAAAAAAAATTAATTAATTTCAAATTTTATATATAAAAAACTCCAAAATTGATCCATACACCCCTCCCCACCCAGCAAAAAAGAGTGCGCGCGCGCCACAGAACGGCAGTTTTTATATCAATGCAATTCATACTTGCAGATATCGTCACAGTTAATTCGAAAATGAAATCAAACACTTAATGAAAAATTACGTATAATGGCAACTTAGAGTTTTCTGTAAATGTACCTTTCCTGATGGAAAGAGTATTTTTTTTTTTTTTACATTTAGCGCACTTTCTATTGACAAACCGTCAATAGAACGACTAGAATTTTGGTGAAGTAAGTTATGGTGAAGTAAGTTATTGTTGTGATAAAGTTGGATATATAGGCATGATCGCTGATTTTCAAAATTTCCCTAGATTGTACGAACGAAAAAAGCTTTAATTTTTCATTACACACACACAGACACACACAGGAACACAGACAGACAGACAGACACACACACACACACACAGTGGCACAAACTGAGTTACATACACAGATAGATAGACAGACATATATCCTGCTGTATTCTCGTTTTATTTTGATTTCAATTTATTTGGCCTTCTTTCAGTTTATTTTGCTTAATTTATTAAGTTTTAACTGATTTTATTTATCTGTCTTGATCAAATTCCCATTTGAGCCTCATCTTTTATAAAAACAAAATCAATTAGTTGATCGAGTTAGACAGTTAGACGATCGAGGTTAACAAAACTAATTATAAAAATATTTCTCTGTCCATCTCTCGGTTATCGTTCCTTGTGTGTGATATGAGAAATGTTATACAGTCAGAGCCGCCATATTTAATTCAATGATATCCTTTGATTCTTTCTCAACAATTTCAGACGTATTTAATAGCCATCCTTCTCGTTCTATTACTTTGTAATTACAGTCGGAAAACTAAAATAGAAATGTTTTATACGAGATGTTATGTTTTCTTCTTTCCCATTCATTATCTGTTTATCTGTGTAACATATATATATATATATATACATACATACATACATACATACATACATACATACATACATATATATA
>NC_068998.1:148534-153329 GCF_001194135.2 Octopus bimaculoides | reverse complement strand
ATATACATACATACATACATACATACATACATACATACATATATACACACACACACACCCATAATGTATGTATGTGTTTATGTATATATTTATGTACTTGTTTATACAATTCTCTATCGTATTTTAATCATAACCATGTATTTCTGCATTAGTTTGTTAAAAGGAGAACAGTGTCCACCTTCTACAGAAGCTCTTCAAGGCTTCTGCAATAGAATCACTTGATACACGATTCCGGCATTTGTAAATCTAAGTCTGTGCTAATGTAGCAGATTATTATTATTACATTATTACCATTGCACACTTCACTTTTCAGAGCTCTGAATTTCACTGGCTCTGGTTAATTCTGTAAGAGCGGACAACAACCTGTTGTCAAGGATCTCTCACAGAGTCTCTTTCCACAATATTTAACATCCGAGTAGCAATCTCAAAATCATTGCTGTCCCCAATAAAGCAGGCGGCGAGCTGGCAGAATCGTTAGCACGCCGGGCGAAATGCTTAGCGATATTGCGTCTGTCTTCACATTCTGCGTTCAAATTCCTCCGAAGTCGACTTTGCCCTTCCTCCTTTCTGGGTCGATGACTTAAGTGCCAGTGAAACAATGGGGTCGATATTATCGACTATTTCGCTCGCCAAAATTTCAGGCCTTGTGCCTATAGTAGAAATTATCATTATTATTATTTGATGAAAACTCACAGCTTATTTTGTTGGGTATGATGGGAAATGTCAGCTGTCCACAGCCAGCAGACTAAGGTGACCCTTGTTTTACTGGTCATGCTTCAAGAACTCTGGCTGATTTTTGTAAATGTTCTATCTTTACATTTGTATCCTTCTTTCTGAGTCATGTTGGCAGTTGAGTGCCGATACTTCCAAGTGCACCAATTACTATTAGTAGTACGCCTGTTCTCTTCATTGACCACAACCTTCGTATTTCCCACTTCAAACCATTGTAGTTGTTCAGTTTTTCTTCTTTCTCTTTGATCCTGTTGTCACTGAGACACGCTATGTCGATTATCAAACAAATTCTTTCTTTTTTATTCACCACAACAACGTCCGGTTTCCGATGTCTGATCAGGTAATCGCACTGAATCATTGTATCCCACAAGATTTTGCAATCTTCATTCTCGAGTACTGTTTCTGAGGTTTGATAATACCACGTCTTTCTTCTTTGTAGGCCGTGACTTCCACAGAACTCCCAATGGATCATTCTTGCCACACTGTCATCAATGGCTACGACTGTATCGAAGCAGAAATCACGGCCTACAAAGAGCAAAGACGTGATATGAGCAAACTCCAGAAGGAGTCACCGAAAATGAGAATTGCAAAATCCTGCGTGATGCAATGATCCAGTGCGATCACCCGACATTGTTGTGGTGAATAAAAAAGGAAAGAACATATGACAACAGGATCACTGTGAAAGAAGAAGAAAGAAATAAACAACTGTGACGATTTGAAGTGGGAAATACGAAGGTTGTGGTCAATGAAGAGAATAGACGTGATACCAAGAGTAATTGGTGCACTTGGAAGTATCGGCACTCAACTGCGAACATGGCTGAAAAAGATCGATGCAAATGTGAAGGTAGAACAACAACAAAAATCAGCATTGCTTGGAACTGCAAGAATTCTCGACAATTGGGACTTCCAGTTTAGTTCTTCTTTTCAACAACAAAGACAAACGTGAAATATTTTAGTTTCAAAGAATGAAAATTTTATAGCAAACGAAAAGTTTGTCAATTCTTTCTAAACTAAATATAAATAGATTCATCCCTATAATTGCTAAATATCTTTAATTTCCAGTTATTGTCGCGGGGTAGCAGTGAGTGTGTGTGTGTTTTTTTTCTTCTTTTATCACATCTATTCCCGTTTATTACTTCATGATTAAGTCACTCTCAAGGCTTGAAGTGAATAAAAGACATTGCTTATGTTACACACACACGCACACACACACACACACGCGCACTCATACACATATCTATATTACCGACGCTGCATTCCATCATGCATCATGCATGTTGTTCATATTTTGTGAAGTCAAACATCAAACACAATACCTGCTCCACACGACTCCAAGTTCGCTGAGTTTTATACGTGAGACTTAGAAAAGAAACATGTTAATGAAATAGAGGTTAGAAGTAATAGTGACATATCTATATCTCTGTGCAGTGTAGCCGCAAACTGAATCCATCCAAACTGCATTGTGAAGAAAATTGTAAAATATATAAAACAAACAACAATAAAATTGTTCGTTGTTAACAGTTATTTAACACCGTTGATATATCAGCTCAGTACTTAACATACGCACATATTAAAGCAACTATATACATACACACACACATATACATTATACATACATACATATATATATCACTTTCTCTCACACACTCGTATATCTAATATGATGAAAACGCAGACACGTATAAAGTTTATGTTTTACGATGATTTCTTAGAAGTGTTCCATCTCACATCTACCAATGCTGCGTACAACAAAGAATTAATACGAATCAAGGAACTGTAAAAGAACAATGGAATTGTACACCAACGGAATGGTGCACAATACAATGTCGGAAGTCAACTGAAAAATAACACAAACATTCAAAACAATGAAGTATGATGATGCACACACATACAAACACGTACGCACACTGATATATACATACACTTACACACACACATACATGCATGAATTGCGTATATATATATATATATATATATAATTACTTGTACACATACACACGCTGATAAACACATACCATTACAACAACAACAACAACAACAATAATAATAATAATAATAATAATAATAATCGAAATAGTAAAGAGAATGATAATTGTTTATAGTATAGGCACAGTCATACAGACGTGTGTATGTATGTATGTGTATGTCTATAGAGAAAGAGAGAAGGACGAGAAAAGAGAGAGGAAGAAGTATTGAGGGAAAGAGAGGGAAGTTAAGGAGGGAGAGAGATATAAAGAAAGAAAAAAGAGAGAGAGAGAGAGAGGGTTTGAAGACGTATTTTTCCATCATAGAAATCCGACACATTTTGCTAAGTTGATTGCGATGAGGTATTTGGTGAGAGACCGGAAGAATTAGTGAGAGATGTGAAGCAAGCCTGGCCTCACCGCAATCCGTTCATTTGAAAGAGCTCAACGTTAATCTTATTACTCGATTCTTTAGAAATGTTTAAATAGATCGTTATGTAAGCAAAAGTATTAGATAAAAGAATGATTAAGTGAAAAGTGCTTAAATAGATAATCCTTGTATTCGGAGTGAAGATAACTTTAATAGTTTTTTTAAATGCCTGGATACATTTACGATTCCGGTATTTTTATTACTTTTGGAAGGTCAGTGTTATGAAATTACTTATGAACAAGTAAATCTTTTGAAATTGTAAGACATTATACCACATTCTTCCAATACCTTTTCGCCATATTCAGCATTCGTTCTTCCGAATCGTTGCCAGGTTTCCACCGTAACTGATCAACTTATGCGTGCTGCTTTCATGTTTTCACGGATTCTTAGTTTACATCAGAGTTATTCTAGAGTTAGATATTGTTCTGCTATATCTATTATTTCAATTGTTATTCTGCTTACACTTTTACGAAGCTTCTTCCAACAAACTACATATTAGTTTCCAATTTAGTTTATCTTGTGAAGCAGTCCAATCAATTTGGATAAGACGGAATTTGGGCGGTGTTAGTTAAAGAAAAATACTGGCTTGAAATGCAAAAGAAAACGTTTTTCAGAATTCTTTCTTTCTTTTCCTCAACATTCGTTTTCTCTTTTACAGTTAGACTTTAGAATATTTATATTTTTATAAATTTACCGAAAATCTGTTTGAAAATCGAAACTAATAGCAGTAGCTAGGCTAGATGTACATCGTGAAAGAATGTCATTGATGTGAATGAAAGTTCTACATTTCTTAGTTGTCTTCGAGACGAAAGGTGGAGAGACGTGAGAAAAATTTCAAGTGGAATGGACAAATAAAAAAAACTAATTTCTAAAATTAACCAAATTGGAATAAAATCTTCGTGAACGTCCCCAAAACTCCAGATCAATCCAAGGATAGTTTGAAAGATGTAATATGGTTCAATTCAGCAGAGATATCGATTTCTGAAATACAACAGAGAAAATATGGAAAAACAGAAAATTGAAGCGGAATTCCGCTAACATTCAAGACAAATGTGAATTTTATAATTTGCTGAATCTAATATTCTTAGGGAAAGGATGCGCATATTTCTTCCTAAGTTTAATCTAGTTGAGATATTGAAATCCAACTGCGAGCTTAACCTCCACGGATATATATAAATGTATGTATGTATGTATGTATGTATGTATGTATGTATGTATGTATGTTCTATCCTATTACTCTGTCACTCTCTCTCCTTCACTCCTCCTCCCATGCTCACGTGGCTCCCACGTAATCATGGGCCACCTTTCTTCTAATCTGTGTTTCTTTCTTTCTCTCTCTCTCTCCATTGTAGCTGGAACAAGGAAGGCGTGTTCTTGTCTGTCCCCTGTCCAAGCTTGATTTACGCGTTCACCACCGCAACCTCGTTTAGACTTAGCAGCCCTTCCTGTTTGTTTTCACTGTCCTGTTTGTGTTACTAATTTTGACCCTCAGCAAAATCCCAAATTTTATTTAATTTGCTTTGTGAGAGTAACTGTTTTATCGAAAACGTATATTGTTGTTAAATGCTCGAGAATAGAAAAACAGCCAGCAAATGACGAAGGGTCGTTCTTTATGTTGTTTGTCTTGTTTTCCATTTGCGTCTTTCGTTGTTCAAAAAAAAAAAAAAAA
>NC_068998.1:140234-148467 GCF_001194135.2 Octopus bimaculoides | reverse complement strand
ATATATATATATATATATATATATATATATATATATATATATATATACATACATACATACATACATACATACATATGTATGTATACGATGAGGGACCCAAAATTAACCGGAAACGCTCTCTGTAGAACAAGTCCGTTGTAGTCCAGGCTTCCGCCGCTAGAACTTACTTGATGCTGCCCACAGGTATCATTATGCTGACCGGTGGCCTACTGCCGCGTAGTTTGTCTTTGTTTTGCAATGTTCGTCCATTTTTGCGATGGCTGAAACGAAGTAACAGCATGCTTCCGTGAACTTCTGTTTGCTGCTAGGGAAAACAGTGGCCAAAACTGTTGTCATGCTTCAAACAGCCTCACAAGGACTCTGCCATGAGCAAAACACAAGTTTACGAGTGGTTTTCACACTTTAGGAATGGTCACTTGAAGACCAACCTCGTTCCGGGTGTCTGTCGAACTCCTGAACGAATGAAATCAGCATGAAAATGCATGAACTGATCTTGGAAGACCGTCACCGAACAATTGACGAACTTGTCGATATGACTGGTGTGACCTGGAGTCCCTCCTGTCAACGAATTTTGAGCTAGGAATTGCGAATGAAAAGGGCTGACAAACAAGGACAGACAAAGGGATTAAGTCGATTACATCGAACCCAGTGCGTAACTGGTACTTAATTTATCGACCCCGAAAGGATGATAGGCAAAGTCAACCTCGGCGGAATTTGAACTCAGTACGTAAAGACAGACGAAATACCGCGAAGCATTTCGCCCGGCGTGTTAACGTTTTTGCCAGCTCTTCTCCTTCGAAATATTTCAATATTAACGAATGATGGAAATATTTTTTGTCAAGCAACTCATAAAATAGAAACATAAAATATATTAATTCTAGTGAATAGCAATGAATAATTAATTGGCTGAGACGGATCACTCCCCACATTTGCAACGTCTTCATTAAATTCTGTATTAACACACACACACGCACATACACACACAGACACTCACACACACGCGCGCACACAGTCACATAGACACACATACACATACAAACACATGCACATTGTTTTTACCAGAACGAAGCTTTACTGGAAACATCTGTAGGTTGTACATGAATTAGCTGATATTTTGTCATCAATGTGGAATATTTGAAACGAAAGTGTTTGCCTTCAGTGATACAATTGCACTAAAATAATAAATTAAAAATATACTATAAAAACAAGGACATTAAAAATCTCTTCGTTAGTAATAAATTGTAAAGATGTAAAACAAACACACGAAAAAAGAAATTAGCATCCATTGTGAAGTATTCATTTAATTACAACGATAAAAGTTGCGATATTCACCACTCTAATGGCTAGACTTGTCATGCCATGCTATCTTATCCCGCGGTCTATTTAAATGTCTCTCATGCAGAGGTTGGTGGTAGCACCTGCAAAACAAAAGAGAGCGCGCGCGCGCAAACACACACAAACGACTGGACAGGAAAACAAATAAAAACAGCAATCAGCAACATGATTAGTCATAATATACAGCAACAAAACTTAACTGGAAGATTTTTTAAACTCTTGAATCGATATTTAATTTTAATGGAATCAGTACATTTAGTGCATTCCTTGACTTACGGTTGATATAACCAAGTTTCAATGAAACCAATGTGTAGAAGTTGGTCATTATTCACATAGTGTGTGTGTATATATTTATATGTATACATACAAAAGACACACACACACACACACACACACACAAACACACACACACACACATACACGTAACTAATATGTAGTGAGAACCCACGGGCTTGCTTACATATTGAGTGCAAAGTCCCCATCCCCACCAAATTCTTTAAAATCCGTCTGCTCCGTTCTGTCTTTCTCTCACTCACACGGCTACAACATACACATTCAAATCTTTATTCTCCCATCTGCACCATTCACTACACTAACCAACCACCGTAACAAGAATCCCCCCCCCCCAACAACAACCAGAATGCTCTCCATGTCCATCTTTTCCTACTTTCCACAGCGATGGTGGGGGTCAAACACACACACACACACACACACACACACACACACACACACACACACACACACATATATATACACGACGGGCTTCTTTCAGTTTCCGTCTACCAAATCCACGCACAAGGCTTTAGTCGGCCCGAGGCTATAGTAGGAGACACTTGCTCAAGGTGCCATGCAATGGGACTGAACCCGGAACCATATGGTTGGTAAGCTAGTTACTTACCACATAGCCACTCCTGCGCTTATTTTATTCTTTAATTGGTTTCAGCCACTGGCGTCTGACCATGCTGAGGCAGCGCCTTCAAGCGTTTAATCGGTCACATCAACAAACTCTATCGAACTGCTATATCACGGGACATAAAGGGACACAGCATAAACAACATTGGCTTTTAGACAGGAGGAAACAGACGCAGACAGACATGCGTATATGTATATATATCTTGAAAAGAGATGTGTAAATGTAAGTTTAAATGTACATCTGTAAGCACACACATACATAGATGTGTATTTGTATGTAGATGCATACAGGACATATTTTTATGGCAATTTCTTACGAGCAAACTGACAGTTATTTTTGATGGAACCCAATAAGCCATTATAAAACTGTAAAATTGTATCTGCTTTGTAGTGAAGGATGGCTTCCGTGCGGATTGTAATTTGATGTCAGAGAAAAACAATAGCAGAGACTCGATAGAGAAATGTTCAAATATTTATGACTAGTCAGTAAAATCTCATGATTTTGCTGATATTTCGTGTTGATAATGCAATCTAATTGGAAAATTCGATCAGTTTAATTCCTATCCAGACGCTGGAATCCTTAAAATGTTACAAACAGGCGAGGGAATATGATCTCGATTGGTTGATCGTCGTTATGAGAAGAGCATGTCACCAAAACTATTTCTATGGCTTTTATAATATTCTCTGACTAAAGTACATAACACAGAGGGCAGGGCTAGACAACAGCAACAATAACTCGGATACTGGTTTCATTTGTCGCGAGAGCAGAAGCAAATACAAACGTTATAATAATGTAGCTTACAAACTTAATACGATACAAGCAACTAATGTATAATGGTGTCCACCTATGTGAGTGTGTGTACGAGGGAGTACCCAAAAGAAACCAGAGCTTTGCAATATTATTTTATTCACTAAATTTTACAGGTTTGCACTTTTATCGCCTTCAAAGTATTCTCCATTTGAAGCGACGCATCGGCCCAGGCGCATTTTCCACTGTTCGAAGCAGTCCTGGAACTCTGCGAAGTGATGCCTATTAACACCTCCGTGGGTTTTTCTCTTCACCTCTTCCACATCTGCAAAACGTTTTCCTTTTAAGAACTTTTTACATTTGGGAGCACAAAAAAAAAAAGTCGCAGTGAGCAAGATCGGGTGAATAGGGAGGGTGGCCATGCGGGGTCACGCATTCAGTCGTGACAGCTTTTGATCTTCCGTGAGTAAGCAAGGCAAACATTTTGCTGCAACTCTTTCATTCGCAATTCCTCGCTCAAAATTCGTTGACAGGAGGGAATCCAGGACACACCAGTCATATCAACAAGTTCGTCAATTGTTCGGCGACGCTCCTCCAAGATTAGTTCATGCATTTCCATGATGTTTTTATTTGTGCGGGGATTGACTTTCGTCCTGAACGAGGTTGGTCTTCAAGCGACAAGTGACCAACCACTCGTAAACTTGTGTTTTGCTCATGGCAGAGTCCTTGTAAGCTGTTGAAAGCATGACAACTGTTTCGTCCGCCGTTTTTCTCAGCTGAAAACAGAAGTTCACGGAAGCACGCTGTTCCTCCGTTTCAGCCTTCGCAAAAATCGACGAACAGGGGAGAAGCACTGCAAAACAAAGACAAACTACGTGGCAGTAGGACTTTACTCGACGACGCTGGTCGACAGACCGATGCCTGAGAGTAGCATCAAGTGACGTCTAGCAGCGGAAGCTTAAATTACAACGGGCTTGTTACATAGAGAACGTTTCCGGTTACTTTTGGGTACCTCATCGTATACATGCGCGCGCGCGTGTGCGTAAGGCCACCATACACACATACATAACACATACACTTACATATTAGGACACAATCAGAAAATAAAAGAAATTTCGATAAGCTTAGTAAGAAAGTTCGGTTTTATTGTTATGGAAAACAGCGGATTAGTTTAACAAGTGCGGGTTTCTTTAGAGACAAGGACATCAACGTAGTTTGATTTAAAAAGGAAGATCCTTGTCGATAATGGATCAGATAATGTTGTAATGGTCAGCCCCCACCCCCACCCCAGGGAAAACGGAGAATGGAGGTTGTGTTCGTTGTCCCGATGGGGTGCACATAAAGAGTTTCCGTTCAGACTAACGGCTCTGAGTTCACTGTAATCCTCGGTTTATCATGGAAACGACTCACATAGATGGTTGCACGTCTGAGGATGAGAACACATTCTACTCACACGAAACTGTGAGTAATGTGGAGCGGAACCAACCTGTTATTAAATACAATTGCACCGAAATGTTGTGTTGAGTACTACTTTCTAAGAATCATAATATTGATTTCAACTTTTGGCGCAAGGTCATCAATTTCGGGGCTAGGGGATGAAGTCGATTAGATCACCCCCAGTATTAAACTGGTACTTGTTTTATCGATTCCGAAACAGAATTTAAACTGAGAACCTAAAGCCGAACGAAATGCGGCCAAGTATTTTCTCTGACAGGCTAACGATCCCGCCATCTCACTGCCTTTCGAAGAGACATTACAGTGCAGCCGATAAACAGACGACACGGCGTCTTCTGCTTCTTCGTTTTAGTTATATAAGATTATTTTAGCGTCCCATAAATATTTCGTCGGGTTATTCTTGTCTCACAAGAAAAGTAATATTTGAATATGTGTGTGTGTGTGTGTGTGTGTGTGTGTGTGTGAGTGTGTGTGTGAGTGTGTGTGTGGTGTATGTGTGAGTATGTTATAAATATTTGTTTTGGTACGTACATGTATGTATAAGTATGTGTGCATACCTTTATATGTGTGTGCATCTATGTCTGTGTGTGTATATGTACTTGTATATAACTACAACGCTCTCTATGCGTCAGCTCTCTGCTATTCCCGACACGCACACACTGAAGACATCGTAAAGAAAGCAAATTGAAGCAGAAACAAAGAATCGAATGCAGTCATCAGGAGAAAAAACATTTGTGGACAAACAATACTTTAATCAGGAGCTGCATCAGTCGTGCTCGGATCCTCAATCACCACGGCAATAATAATAATGAAGATCATTGGCACACATGCCGTAAATACTGACCACCTCCACAAAGAGACACCAGTGCTCTGGGTAAAAAGGAACCAGGCATGGCTACAACATACACATTATGTGTGTATGTATGTATGTATGCATATATGCATGTACTTGTGTGTATGTATGTATATCGTTAGTTCAGTGTAAAAAATCCTTCCCTTGTACCAATTATTGCGCCTCTATAAATCATAACTTTTTGGTTATTTCTTGACTTCTTCGAAATTCAAAAAAATATCAAACGCCAAAATCTATTCCGATTTGATGAATATATCAATTTGAAATTTAAAAAAAAAAACGAAACAACAAAGACAACAACAAAGACTTTAAGAGGCTCAGTCCTGGGTTTGCTAATCGATAATCGATTGGTGCAGTTGTTAAATCTATTCACTTACTGCCGTCAATTTGAAGTTGCTAATTCTAAATAATCTCATCTCTTATGCGATTTAGTAATGTGTGTGTGTGTGTGTGTGTGTGTGTGTGTGTGTGTGTGTGAATGTGCGTGAGTGTGTGTCTGTGTGCGTGCGTGCGGGAGAGTATGTATATGTGGGCATGTGTTTGACTACGTGTATGTGTGTTTGCAAAGGTGGATGTTCAAAATATGATAGTACTTTATTAGTATTAAGTATTTGAAATCTGCTGATTTGATTATTGAATTGTACAAACACTGTAATAAATCTTTCAAGTTGTCCCTCATTCTAGATTTCCATCTACAAAGTCAACAACAACTGCTCGAATTCTTGGAGTTATCATTTAGTGAGATTTCGCTTTATAAAAGGCGGTCGATCTATGGCTGACATAACTAAATTTTGAAACATTTATGCTCCCAAGTCAGGCGACCTTGCCAGCCGATATCACGTCGGGATACACAGATGCATATTGCGGAGAAATTGGAATGACACTGCTGATGTGTTTGTGTGTGTGTGTGTGTGTGTGTGTGTGTGTGTGTATGTGTGTGTGTGTAAATTACAGGTGCAGTAACAACCTTTATATAAATTCTATATTCTACTAGAAAATACAGCTGTAGATTGCTGCTATGACTATAGAAGACAGATGTAAACAGCGTCTCTTCATCTACAATGTATATATTCAGATAAGAAGAAAGACGGACCAACCGGACTAGTTTCAATCTAGCTTCAGGATTTTATCAACGACACACTACCTTCTCTAACTGTGCACAAGGACATTGTTTGGATATGCACTTTCTAAAGACTTGAATAGATTGACTAATGGCTAACACACACTGTTGGTAGTGAGTTCCACGAATAAATTATTGGCTAATAGCGTCTTGTGTCAGTTAACAGAGTTGTGACCCTGTTATACAACAGAAGAGAGATTTTAGCCAATGTTATGTGTAATAGACTCACACACACGCACAAACAAACAAGCAAACAAATAAACAAACACACACACATGTACATGTCATATATTATCGAATTATGGCCGAGTATTGTTATCGACGCCCATAGACACACCGGTTGTTGGATACCTCATACTCTCTCAGGGTAGAGACAAAGTATCGCTGGTATAATAAGAACCAATGACCTCTTCAGTATTCTCTCGATTCAACTTGTCCTGCATACAGTAGGTCTGTATGTCACTTTTAGTTTTTGTATAACTTAGTCTATCTCCAGACTTTTTGTAACCCCTTTGTCCAACATTTGACACATTAAAAGGACCTGGGTCCCGGAGGAAAACGAAGGAGGGTTATCATTATTACAATAACAACGATGACGACGACGATGATGGTGATAATGATGATGATAATGATGACGACGATGGTGAATTGTAACAGAAGGTGATGCCTGATGTATGGCGATTTATATTTATATATTATATAATAGCCCGCTTGACATTGTCTTCCGGCGGTCACGTTGACCGTGTCAGGGGCAATAGAGTTGAATTTGTAAAACATTAACCTGTGGATGAGACGGCTACTACTACTACTACTACTACTACTACTACGTGCAGAAGATATTAAGATCTCTGACTCCACTACATACATAGTCGTACATAGACACACTGAACACAAGTTCCTTATCTTTCTCTGTCTCTCTCTCTCTCTCTCTCTCTCTCTCTCTCTCTCTCTCTCTCTCTCTTTATCTCTTTCTTTCCTTCTTTCATACGCGCGCGCACGCACACACATTCCAAGTAACTTATAATAACAGTGCTATGGATCATCAATGAAGGAAGCAGTAGCTTTAATCGAGAAATAGGAATGAGGGTGGTGGGTAGACAAAACTGAGGTTCCTATGGCAACCGACCTTTAGTATGGAGTGATTGATAAGGGGAAGGAAATATGACCAATTTTATTGCAACTCATAGATTTCTTCTGACGTAAGAAGAAGAAGAAAAAATCTCTGCAGAACATCCAGAAGATAAACACAAAGCTATGTGATGGTGCTGAGAAAGTTTAATGTAAAATATTGGCTGAAGTTGTCTTCCATAATTGAATCACTTTAACCTTAATTGTTCCTTTATTGCGAAGCCTACCATGATAGACATTTTGTCAAATACTATGCCGTTAGAAATGATTCTAAAACTTGCTATTTTCTATAGTTTAAAACTGTTTCTCTTGGATTCCGAAGTTTTCAAGACTTAAATTCACAATGCTTAGCCGCAGCAGTGGCTGAAACACTTTCACAAAAACTGTTAGAATTAACTTCACACATTTATATATTCCATTTTACTATAGGCACAAGGCCTGAAATGTTTGAGCACCCAACTGTTAGAATTAACTTCACACGAATATAATACAAAGTTATGTTAATATGATACATTTATATATTCCATTTTACTATAGGCACAAGGCCTGAAATGTTTGAGCACCCAACTGTTAGAATTAACTTCATACGAATATAATATAAAGTTATATTAATATGATACATTTATATATTCCATTTTACTATAGGCACAAGGCCTGAAATGTTTGAGCACCCAACTGTTAC
>NC_068998.1:132243-135128 GCF_001194135.2 Octopus bimaculoides | reverse complement strand
TTAGAATTAACTTCATACGAATATAATATAAAGTTATATTAATATGATACATTTATATATTCCATTTTACTATAGGCACAAGGCCTGAAATGTTTGAGCACCCAACTGTTAGAATTAACTTCATACGAATATAATATAAAGTTATATTAATATGATACATTTATATATTCCATTTTACTATAGGCACAAGGCCTGAAATGTTTGAGCACCCAACTGTTACTTATTTTATCGACCCAGGAAGGATGAAAGGCAAAGTTGAACTCGGCGGAATTTGAACTGAGAACGTAAAGACACATACGAATTACCGCTTGGCATTTTGCCCGGAGTGCTAACGTTTCTGCCAGCTCGCTGCCTTGTGAGAAATAATAATAATAATAATAATATCATATTGATATAACATTATCTAATATATGTATATATATATATATATATATAGAGAGAGAGAGAGAGAGAGACAGACAGACAGACTGATAGATAGATAGATAGATAGATATACTTTGTGGTGGTTAACAAGGCAGTGGTGAAGATTAGAGTCCCCAAGCGAGTATCGAATCTTTGTATATTTGACTTCCAGGAGTTAATATCATGAAGGCAGCAAAGAGCTCTCATTGAAAATAGGATGTAGTGGCAATCGTGCTTGTCTTCAGTAATATAATATATTTGTTTTGAAAAAACATTAAGAAATAGAAACGAAGCCGTCAAACGTGACGGCTGGAAGTGAATTTTTCCTGGATGTTGAGTTGGATGTTGTCTATTTTCTCGGAAATGGACAAAACTATTTGGTAATAGAAAAATCACAAATAAATAGGAAATAAAATTTTTTAAAAAAGAGTTTAAAAAATAAACCAAACACGTCTATTGATTAAAAAGACAAACTTTGATGGTAAATTGTATAAAGGTTAATCTTTTATAATTTCATTTACGATAATTGCAATTAGCTGAGTTTTTAGTCTCGCTACAATTAGCCATTATTATTTGTTCGTGATTTCACCAATAGAAAAATGTTGTCATGGAATGAAAATATTTGTAAAAGCTAGCAACAGTCTGTGCGGCGCACAACGAAACACATAGCGTCAGTAATATCTGTGTGTATACGTGTTTGTAATAATTTTGAGAGTCTGTATTTAAGTGAGAAAAGGTGTGGTGTATATGTGGATGAGAAGTTGTGTGTGTGTGTGTGTCTAAAATGTAGTGATGTTAGTCAATACAAAATTCAAGACACCAACAAACATTAGTATTTAGCAGAATCAAAGGTATTAATCATATTAGTGTTGACTGCGACCCCTTACAGCTTCTTCAACCAGACAGTGCGTGTGTGTATATGAGTGTATATATGTGTGTATGTGTGTGTGTGTGTATGTATGTGTGTGTGTGTGTGTATGTACGTGTGTATGTGTGTATATACCATCTAAGAATCCATAAGTCAGGAAAAAAAAGCACTCGTATATTTGTCAGTAGAGTGGGTTTATTAATCGAAGTATACAGTATTATATATATCCATTACGGCTGAACTTACCATTCGGTTTCGCATTAAAGGTTCAACGGAGAGTTAGCTAACAGTCCGATTATGTAACCTTGCGCTCTTTAGAAATGGTAGTTATGGAATGAACTATGGCAACTTTTCTCTATTGTTGGAGGTGAACAGACACATTCGGTTTGTGGTTGTTGTGAAAAAGACGATGAAACGAACCGAGCAAAGATTAAGTTATGTTCCTTGGTACCAAAAACACCATCTCTGTGGGTGCTGCAAGTCGGCGAGAGATCTCTGGAAGTTTATGGGAAATGTGTGTATCTTTAAGGTTGGTGCTTTTGTAGAAATGGAATGGGTGTAGTGGTACTATATGGATAGCGTTTGTAGCGTGCGGCTGTTTCCAAAGACCACATACACATCTGTGTTCGTTGGTACGTTTTCTTTCTTTTATGTTTTGATTAAATTCTTGGGACGTTTATGTATGCATGCAATGTGTGTAGGGGTACAATATATGTGTTGGGGGGGATTTTATTGGGCTGTGTGGAAAATGGTCCATCGGGTGGCTGTCCGCTGTGTTAGGGCGGGTCTGTATGTGAGTGCGTTTGTGTACGTTCTGGTCAAACTCATTTCCGGATTTCCAGGTATTGATGGTGGGAGGGCCGAAGCTGTAGGAATGGTGATTTATAGTCACGATGGAGCACACAGGTCTGATAGGATGTACTTCCTTTCATGTGGGCAAGCATTAGAAATTTCACTTCTGCTGTTCAGGTAGATATATGGGTACTGAGAGCTCTTTAATATCGCTCTTTTCTCAGCCAGACATAATCTGCACATCCAGCTGCTATTAAAGTACGGTTTATATAACTCCAGAGAGAAGAGCTCAGGGTTACATAATCGAACTGTTACCAAACCCACCGTTAAACTCCTAGTGCAAAACCGATTGGTAAAATCGACCGTAATCGAAATATAATACTATACACTTCGATTAATACACGCGCGCACACACACACACACGCACATACATACATACATACATACATACATATTTACATACATACACACATATTTACATGCATACATAAACACACAATATATCAATCATAGCTAAACTAGTTGCTGGCTGCTGTTCAACGGTGGTTGATTAAGTGAACAATCATTGAAACATTTCGAGATAAATATTTGATTTACCTCACAATCATAGCACCGGTAACCTTTTGAGTCATTGAGTATTTTCAGCGATTCAATATCTCACTTTTAGGGACTGAAATTGCAACACTGACCTTCCTGTACACCCCTACCTCTCACTCTCTCTCTCTCTCTCTCTCTATATATATATATATATATATATATATATATATATAATATTAGGGACAAAATCCAAAATTACAGGTAAAAACTCAATTAAAATCAATTT
>NC_068998.1:126957-131888 GCF_001194135.2 Octopus bimaculoides | reverse complement strand
GTGTCAGTTCTGGATGTTCTGATGAGAACCGCGGGACTTTAAAATGTTCACTTGGCCTTTACCGGCTCATCAGCGAATGTTTTATTTCATCAGTTCAGGAGAGGGAGAGAGAGAGAGAGAGAGAGAGAGACAGAGAGAGAGAGAGACAGAGAGACACACATACACACAGAGACAGACAGAGAGAGAGACAGAGAAAGTGAGGAAAAAGGGAGAAAGAGACAGAGAGGGGGGGAGAAAGACAGACAGAAAGGAAGAGAGCGAGAAAGAGACTGAGACAGTGTGTACTTGAGATAGAGAGAGAGCAAGAGAAAAAGGAGAAAGAGAGAGAGAGACAGAGAGAGCGAGAGACAGAGAGAGAGAGAGACAGACAGACAGCAGGTGTACGAGTGTGTGTGTGTGTGTGTATGAGAGAGAGAGAGAGAGGGAGAGAGTGTCTTGTGGTTTTCTCAGAACGTCTATTTACATAGTAAATTTATTGAACGCTCGCTTGTGTGTGTGTGTGTGTGTGTGTGTGTTCATATCCCATTTATTTATCTCTTATTACATCACGTTTTCTTTACCTTCCACCTCCCATTGCCATCTTCCCCTTCCTCTCTGCCAAAACCTCTCCCTCCCCCACACACGAACAAGCCACACCCCAGTTTCTCTTCCTCTCTTCCTCTCTTCTTCTCTTCTTCACTCACGCAATCTGGCTCCACTCCATTTCCTTGCTCAAATCACCGCCATTTGCCTTTGTCTTGTTTATTATCTTCACACCCTTCACGTGCGTTGTATTTCTGTGGTTGTGGAAAGGATTCGTTGGCGAGTGTGTTTTGGTGGCCTAAATGTTAGATTTATGACCCAGAGGATGGCCTAAATGTCAACTACTTGCAATCAAGAAGCTTGCAGAAGGTCACCAGAGACAGTTTGTCAGTCAGTCAGCAAGAACCGGGTCGACCATCATTCAGTCATTCATTACAACACCTAACACATTCCTTCTCCAAAGTTGTTATCAAAAGTCTGCTACATGGCAGCTGATAACGCGCACGTGCAACTGTTTTGGTCTATCATGTATGTATGTGTGTGTATATGTATATGTATAAATGTATGTATTATGCCCGCGCGCACACACACGCACACACACACGCACACACACACACACACACACACACACATAAGCCCATATTATCGATAGACAACAGTATTACAAAAGCCTTAGAGTGCCTTCAGTAGATTAGAAAAAGTGTGTGCATATATGTGTGTGTGTGTATGTGTGTCTGTGCACGTATATGCACACACACATATTTATATACGTATCTATACTATAATGAAGAAAGCTGCTAATTAATTATGTATGTAACAATTACTAAAAGTACTAAAAGAAAGCAATATTAAAAGCTTGACCATCAGGAAATATTTTTATAAATTCATGTTCAAAGAATTTGCCTATAATTTCAATTTCTGAAGTTTATTGAATTTTCTTAACTCCAAATTCTCGCAAATTTAAATATTCGTTGCATTCACTGTGGAGCAAATTTTAACGTTTAATAATAAACACTATTAATTCGTTGCAGGCAACATTTTACGTTTTTAGTTGCCACAGTCTCTCATTCTCGCTCACCTCTGTAACTTTGATACGAGACAGAATTTCACGAATATTATCAGTTTCCGGGGTTTGTGAAATGAATATTTGGTATTTTTTTTTTTTTTGTTCCACACCAGACTCGATTTCGGTAGTAAATAATTTTTTCCCCTGCGTTTTTTTTTTTTTTTTTTTTTTTTGGTGCAATCGTCTTAGTTGACCTCATAAGCTATCGGAAATGCATTTTTTCCGCGGAAAACGGAGGGGGTGGGGTGGAGGTTTTTACGTAGGACAGTCCTGTATATCTTCTCTCACCACCACCACCACCAACAACCACAGCAACAACAACGGCGATGACATCAACAACAAGGTTAGAAATTTAAAAGTAAGGAAATTAGATCCTTTTTTTCTGACACTTTCGTCATTTTAATTCTTGGTGAGAACCAGAAATATTCACAACCGAATAACAATTGAAACAAGGAAAAAACAAAAGATTAATAATAACAACAATAATAATAATAGTAATAATAATAATAATAGTAATAATAATAATGATAATAATAATGATAGTAATAATAATAATAATAATAATAATAATAATAATAATAATAATAATAATTATATTAGTTTTCAGTCTTTAAAACAAAAGAACATTTGAGAAATTTTCCTTTGCTGACAGCAGAAAATTTTAGGATAAAAAAAACTGCAGCAAATTTGTAAAAAAAAGATTTTGTGAAAGAAAATAGTTTTTAAGAGTTGAAAAAGTTGTTATGTATAGTGTCATAATAGTTAAACTGTAGTCACATATAGAAATGTAAAAGTTTTAAGTAGTAGTAGTAGTGGTAGTAGCAGCAGCAGCAGAAGCAGAAGCAGAAGAAGCAGAAGCAGAAGTAGTAGTAGTAGTAGTAGTAGTAGTAGTAGTAGTGATGATGGCGATGGTGATGTTGCTGGTAGGGGTTATGAAACAGTGTTAGGAAGAAAGAAGACGAGAGATGCGAAGACAGAATTTAAACCACAAAAAATAAAATTTATATTTTAGAATAAAACTAACTTTAAAATGGAGTGATAATGTGTGTGTGTGTGTGTGTATGAAAGAGGGAGAGTGTTTGTGAGTGTGTATGAGTGAGAGAGAGAGTGTGTGTGTGTGTGTGTGTGCGTGCGTATTTGTGTGTGTGTATGTGTGTGTTAGTGTGCTTATGTATGTGTATTTGTGTGTGTATGTGAATAATGTGCAAATCAAAAAATTATAAAATAAATATAAATACGGATTACTATTCGATGGTGAAATATACAAAACTATGAAAATAGTTGAAAGTCGTCGATATTAAGTCAGTTTTGTGTCTCTTCACCTCCAAAATACTAATGTTTTCGTTGTTGAGTTAAAAACTATATTTCCGGTTTATGTACAGCCATACATAGTATTTGTCTTTCGTCGAGACACGAATGTTTTCATTTATAAGAGTCTAACATAAAGATTATATTCTTATATACCGAAGAATGGAAAATTTAAAAGCTTTTTATGTAGTTAGCAGTATCTTGGCCTGATGACAGTATATCAGAAACGACTGATGAGCTTCGATATCAGTGTTATATTTTGATGGTGTCATAAAAGGGCAACAATAAACACCAACACCAATGACTTCATCCAGAAGATGAGATCGAGTATCTTTGATAGTGGATTTGAGAACTTTAAAAAATATTTTTACATGAGTTCCTTGCAGTTTGTTTGGAAGAAACTGCTAGGAATATAGGTGAAATATCCAGTGTGCATTGGAATCCCACAAAAAAGCTCCCTTGTTTTATCGATATATACAGATAAATACAAATGCAAAGTCTGTTGATTCGGAATAAATATTTTAATTTATGTGCAAAAGATACAATGTTATGACAGGTAACTGAATCAGTCTTCAACGAGAGTCTGAAGCCAACTTCAGTCATACACCCGAATGGGGTAAAATAATGCCGCATCTAACTTATGAAATACATACATATATAAAGTTAAAGGAGTAAGAAAAGGCAAACAATTAGGCAAGACTTGACAAAGGCATTTAATATAATTTAATCTAATTTAGTTATGTAACGAATGATAAAAAAGTCTCTGGCTGCTCTTTTTGGGATATCCCAGCTATTGGACCATCGGATCGAGCGAAGACTCTGTAAGTTGGCTATTCCGTCATCGGAGAGATATAGGTTAGACAGTGGGAAAAAAGTTCCTCATCAATGATATTTTTTGTGGTTCATTATGTCCAAGAGGATGGGGGGGGGGTCCAATTAAATTCAGTTAGATCGGGTATTCTTTTTTTTTTAATCTATGATCAGAAAGAATGGTTAGGTAGTACACTACAGTGAGTGAAAAGAAAAGAATAATTATGCAGTACTTTGAGGGGAAATGAATGCTAACAATTCTAAAGTTGCACTAATACTGAGAAGAGTATTATATATGTGTATTTATGTATGTATGTATAATTTTATGTATGTATTATTCTATCTACAAGTGCTTAATTTTTATTGAACACATTAACTTAACCAGAATCTGATATTGATAGACTATTGATAAATAATTCAATCACACTAGGAAGCTATATAAATACAAAGCTAACGACATCTCCAAATATTCTGAAACAGTTTCCACAAGGAAAACATACATTTAATAATTAATAAGTACTACTAATAGAGACAGAGAAGGGGAAATTATTATTATCATCATTATTGTTGTTATTCTGAAAGACTCTTGGATAGTTCTTAATTACCAGTTATTCTTTACTTGAAAGCAGGCAATAACAAATCACTAAAAGTTTCAAGTAGTGCTTTCTTCTCCTGTGACTCAGAGACAATACTCTCCTTAGAATGCGAGCTGTATCCAACAATGCTGTCTTCTGGATTACATCGAGCCTGACAGCAGCTCCGATATTCTTAATATGCTTTTCAAAGCCCTTGGAAACTCCTCCTGATGCTCCAATTACTACCAGTATCACCATTACTTTCCTCATGCTCCATAACTCTCCTATCTTGTCCTGCGATGGCTGGTATTTCTCAATCTTTTCTGTTTTCTTACATTTCACCCTCGAATCGTCTCATTATTATTATTATTATTATTATTATTATTATTATTATTATTATAGCTTTTAATCTGCATGTTTGTGACAGTCACTTGCCGAGACACACCCAGCGTCCAGGGGCGAGTGAAGGATAAGAGATGTTACAGTAAGGCTGAAAGCTTGGGTGATTATGTGACATGAGTATAATTTCCTCAAAGGAAAAAAGATGTACCTTTGGATGTTATTCGTGGGTTTATCAATTCATTTCAGCAGACTAAATGTTACGGTTTATGATTTGTATTGTTATTTGCTTGGGCGAGGGGTGCATATAT
>NC_068998.1:124367-126844 GCF_001194135.2 Octopus bimaculoides | reverse complement strand
TATATATATATATATGTATGTATGTATGTATGTATGTATATGCATTCAAAAAGTGCACGTGTATTTTTCATGGATATTTAGGTGATTCACCTTAAAAATGGAGTACAAAATCTACCCTCCCCCCTTTGCACCTGGTTAACAGGGTGAGACAATTGAGATTCCGTCTTTTCTTGGTTTATGGGGGTCGGTCTGTCGTGTGACCGCGCTATGTTTTCGATAAATCTCCATAAACCATTTGTTATACACTTCATTGCACATGCAATGATGAATACAACAGAGCATTTGAAGATAAGATAACCAACAGCTGTAGGATTTGCACTGGTCGAAGATGAGTTCCTGTTTTTCATCAAATGAGAAAGTGTTCACATGGGTTGGCTATCCCACCTCGCCAAACCCACACTAGATATATACATACATACACATATGTATGTATGTATGTATAAGTGTATACGCATACGCATATACACATGTTCGTGTGTGTGTGTACTCAAAAGAATTGAAAATATCCAGCTAAAACAGCCGAACGTCGATGCTGATTAAGCGATAAAAAGAAAATGCTATTACATTTTCGACCAGGTTTATGGATGTGAAACTCTGCGGGGTCTCATCTCAAGCATCTTTATGTTCTGTAGCACTTTATTGAGCATGAACGAGATACAAAATGCAGACCAATAGTTACAAGTGAGAAGACATTGAAACAAATCACAGAGAGAACAATAATAGCAGAAGTGAAAGCTAACCTTGATTATTAATAAAATAGTGTTTAAAATAATATATCGAGAAAATAACCTGGTTGTCGGTTGGAATACACTGGAAAGCTGAATCAAATATTTTGCTGTCTTTAGTTTCGGAGTTCGATCATAACTGATGCTGATTATGTCTATCGTTCTTCTGAAATCAATAAAATAATCACAAATAAAACACTGCACCTCTTCTGATAAATTGATGGCTTTGTGGCTATTAAATAAATCTATATTTTGTACAATCAGGCCCATGAGTTCTAAGAAATAGCCTGACTTAATTGTTTTAACATCTCTTGCTGACAATCTCACTTTTCATTTATCTAGATTATAAAAGTACCAGTAATATACTTAGAGACTTAACTTCAATATATCTTACCTCTTTAAAATTGTCTTGTATCTACAGCTTACACTGAGGTATAGAATGGGATTTGATCCTTAAAATATCTTCCAAGAGCTAATAGTAATATTGAATGCCAAGGATGAAATCTGAACCATAACATCTTGTCGTTTAGAATGTCACTAATCACCACCAAAAAACAACAAAAACATTCGTATAGTTGCTTTGTTCCTGCCGCCCGCTATTTCCTGCTGAAACTTGGAAGTATGCTAATGAAGCTAGATTTATAATTAGGCCGTATTAAAATGATTTTGTATAACTTAAGTACAACGTCAGCAATTCTGAGGAGAAGTCAGTCGATTTCATTGATCCCAGTACATAAATGGTACTTTATTTTATCGACCTCGTTGAGATAAAAAGCAAAGTTGATCTCGGCACGATTTGAACTATGAGCATAAACAACTGGAAGAAATTTTACAAAGTCATATTAAACATACTAAAACAATGAAAAAAAACCTAACAAAAATTATTATAAATCTGCCAAAACTTGAAACTACAACGCAACAAATTTAGCTGGAATACACCAAGTGACGTTAGCGACATCAGGTGGATGGAGAAACGCGACCAGAGGAATTATAACAACATGTCAGGTGAAGCAAGATAGGTGTATCGTATAAATGATAGCAGATACGGCCAGTGTAGGTTATAGAAATATCTCTAAATATATCAAACATCAATGAAATGAAAGGTGTAAATGATAGAAGAGCGGATAAAATACGGTACTTAATGACGTACCTTTGAATTCAAGCATGCAGATCTATAGAATTCCAAGCCGAGGAATAATAAGTACCAGTTAACTACTCGGATCGATTGAAAGTTGTGCCCCTGCTGCAGCAGCAGTTAGAAACCTGGATGAGGTAGGAAAGAAAGCAGAGGTTGTGTTGTTCATATATCTAATTTTATATGTGGAGTTGGCTGCTTCAGACAGGAACGAAACTGGACTGCAATGACGGAGACATAGACATGTTTCTCTTGGTCGGTATCATAGAACATTTTCACTTGGAAGAGGATTTGGGGTTTGTTGAAGACGGGCGACTTTCGGAAAGTTTCTCAGTTGAGAGGCAAATGGTTGCATAAGGGGAAATAACCCCTTGTAATACAGTGGGGGTGGGGTGATAGGCAAAACGTGTGAGGATTTATTAATTGGATGAAGGGGCGAAGGAATATGGCCTAGAAATTATTAATTTTAGAAAATGAAAATTATTAAAGTGCTTCATGTGAAGAAACAGAACCGATCTATTTATCTGTCTATCTAAATACATACACACATAGATACACAAACATACACACTCACACATACGTACAATATTCTCCCCCCACTCTCTCTCTGTCTATAT
>NC_068998.1:113225-120725 GCF_001194135.2 Octopus bimaculoides | reverse complement strand
ACATACATACATACATACATACATACATATATACATACATACATACATACATATATACATACATACATATGTATATATATATATAAACGCTTTCGTGTAGTCCAGCCACATTGAAACTAGGTTCCTTCTATGTTTCCCTCTGACATTACAATTTTGCTTATTAACAGTTGTTTGGCACATTCCCAGAGTCCCTTCTTCCCAGCTGCTTGTTCAGCTGTGATGATGTTATTTCTTTCACAAGGGTCTTGGAGGAAGAATTTTAAACATGCTGTATATATTTTAAACATTAAGTTCTGGCAACCAATTGGCCGGTAGTTGTCTTTTTGCCGTGTAAGTGGTTCTGCATTTGAAGATCAGTTTTTATCTCTGCTAGAGTTAACCAGTGTGGCATACTACAATTCCCATTGAGGGCTTGCTGGTACATGTTGATAAGATATGATCGGTAGCAGATTAGTTTCTTGTACCAGTATCAAACAATCAAGTCTCTTCCAGGTGCTTTTCCATCCTGTATGTATGTTATTGTTCAGTTTTATTTCAAGATTTCTTGTCAATAGTAAGAGAACCGGTTTCTACCTTAAATCCAAGGTTCCTTTATTGAAATTCCAACATCAACAGCTGGGTATTTTTGTATTTTTGTATGTATGTATGTATGTATTTAATCATTTAAATTCTTCTTCTGAAGACGGAGCTGATTTCTAACAAAGATACAAAGCTCCATCTTTGGAATGTAGATAACGAAAACAATGTTACATTTAAAGCCTGAGAAAAGTCTTGTATGGTTTTACTGTTCCACTTACAGATTGTATTTGTAATGTGTGAATCAGTTGGCTGATTTCTTTTTCAGAAAATCCAAGCTTATCGAAACTGACAGTCGGGCAAAAACTTACAAACCAAGTGCTCCAATTATTATTGGTATAAAAGTATATATAAGCGTATGTATGTATGTATGTATGTATGTATGTATGTATGTATGTATGCAATGTTTGGAGCTATTCCAATGTAAAAATTGGAGAAAATATATGGCTGCACCATCTCTATGCAGTGGAGTTCATTTATTCATTAGAAGCTGATGATTTACTTTATCGCCGCTGTTTTGTCGCTCGAGCCAACACAGAAGCTAAAAGTAGCGATGGAGGAAATGTATCATATTTAAATTAACACACACACACATACAAAGGTATACATGTATATGTAAATGTATGCATGTATGTAAAACATTGGATTGTGTTTTAATCGGTGTTAAAGCGATGTAAATGTGGAAAAGGAGAAAACAATCTGCTGTTGAACATCAAATCTTGCTGCATGCTTTACGTTGCAACTTTAATATGACAAATAAGCAGCTGCATCGTGTTGTTGCAGCTGTTGAATATGCAGGAGTAGCAGATGGTGTAGATTCAATGTAAGCAGGTTTATGTTTTGTCCGTGTGACTAAACACAGCAAATAGTGCAAGACTGAGTGGCAGCAGTGTCAGATGTGTTAGAATTGTGGTGAAACTAGGTTTCATATGAACCTACCACCAGCTGCAGTTGGGATGGCTGCTACAGCTGGTGGTGGTGGTGGTGGTGGTGGTGGTGGTGGTGGTGGTGGTGGTGCACTGTTATCAGGGATAAACATAGAAACAGGAAACTGTTTAACAGTATCTCATTCGACATACACACACGCACACACCCCACCCCTCTCTCTCTCTCTCTCTCCCTCTCTCTCTCTCTCTCTCTCTCTCTCTCTCTCTCTCTCTCTCTCTCTTGTTCATGCAAATGCGAATATTTCTGCGTACGGACGTATTTATTTTTCGATGATTGGGAAAATTTGCCAACACGATAAAATATTCGGCTGAACTTAAATTCCTAGAAATGAATGAAATATGTCAACATTTGTTGACTATCCCCCTTGACTGACGTGTAGTCTTTCTCGTATTATGCACACACACACACACGCGCGCGCGCGCGCGCGCATATACTTACATTGATCCAGTTCAGTGTTACTCTAGAGCTTCCTGACATTCGATCTGTTCACCAGAGAGATTAAAATGGATTAAATTGATTAAGTTCAATTCATCTGATGAACCGGCCGGACGTCCGGTAAACTCTAGAGCAACACTCAAACCGAAAAGAATTATTATTTTCTAATACGAATTAGAGTTCTATATTGGATGTGTGTGTGTGTATGTGTGTGTGTGTGTGTGTACTGGTGTAAAGCAGTTTGCTAATCCGTCTTTTAATGAATAGCTAAAATACGGTTCAAGTACCAGACTGAACTGGGGCGAGATGATGCGATCGACGAAATTCTCGAGGCCCAACAAATGAACCCCAAACAACATCAGACTGTAGCTACTTCAGTCACTGAAATCGTAAAGGAATAACGTAAGTTTCACAAGTGGAAAATTGATTGAAACAAAGAAATATCTTCCAAGGATTTTATTATTGTATATTCTTAAAAAAAAAAAAAACATTTTTCTCACATGAAAAATTTCTATGAAGGCAGTCGTTAATGTAAAAGAACATTTAAATAAATGTTTTTCACCCTCAAGCAATCATTTTATTGTAAAATTTTCGAATAGATTTACATTGCACAGCGATAAGTTTCGTTCTCATTTAACTCTTTCTACCCAACCGGATTTAGAAAATTAAAGATTCGTCCTTAGTTTAAAGCGTCTCCAGTGTTTCCCGAGACTGTTTTGCCAGAAAATAGATTCATTAACTCTTTTCCTAAAGACAAAACCATGAACTATGCAATGAGGAGGAGAAGAAGAAGAAGAAGAAGAAGAAGAAGAAGAAGAAGAAGAAGAAGAAGAAGAAGAAGAAGAAGAAGAAGAACAACAACAACAACAACAACAACAACAACAACAACAACAACAACAATAAGAACAAGAAGAACAAGAAGAAGAACTTTTGACTATTCAATTCGATGAACAATCAGATTTATTTCTAAAACAATTTCACAGATTCCCCTCCCTTACCCGTTACAATACACGCACGCCATATATGGACACAAATCTCCTCCTACTACAACAACAAGACCAAAGACTAACAATAGCAAAGATAATATCAAGCAACAATAACATTATGAGTGACGAAAGTTGGAAGTGTGTCTTTAACGAACCTATCAAAATATAATGTAAATAAGGTTTTTTTGTTTTTGTTTTTGAGAATAATGGGGAGAAAATATAAGCATGATGGCTGAACAATTACTATATAATGGTAAAGGAAACTGAATTGTGTCTTAAAATCATTGAGATCTTTATTGGTATCGATTTTATTAAAATTAATACTCAATCATTTACACCTTAACATCAACAGCAACAGGAAGAACAACAGTTATAGGTAAACATCGTTGATTATTGAAGATACACTGAAAAGTTGGCAAAAACTGTAACATTTTGGGGAGTTAGTTTTGTTGGTATTCGGATTACCGAATTCCGCCAGATCGATAGAAAGGTTAATGCAGGTGAATTAATCTGATTGATGAGAAAGTGTCAATTAAAACGATTTTATGCAATACAGATCCACGAAGGATTCTAATTATTGTTTCGCTGTATTTTGAGTAGCAACAGTGAGAAGGGAGTATCTGTGTAATATGATGCAGAACAAATATCTCAGAGACCTTACTTCAGAAAGCACCGATTGTTTGGTTTCTCGCCCAAATCTACAGACTTTATCAACATATATCGAGGAAACACACATGCATACACCCACACATACACGTACACACACACACGCACACACACACGCCCGCACACACATACACACATAAATTGCTGTATTTACTGGTAATATATTGGAAACTGACCTCAGCCAGGTTTGAACTGTATATATTAGGATTAAAAACTTGGCGCAAACAAGCGATTACCGACTCCTGCCGAACCAGTTGCGTTAATTAGTTCCCTGCTATATTAATTAACAAGAAAAATGTTTTATCATAGGAAGGAGTAGTGAAAGCGTCGTTTCATTCTGTTTTCTCAATTATTTTATAACCCTAAGCATACATAGTGTGCACCAAAGAATGATTCACCAATTATTCATGTTTGGCAGCCAAGTTTAGAGGAAGGCTTTATTACAATAAAGAAAATATGAGAGAAGAACCTAAATAACCAGAAACGATTTGTTTATGCAAAATATTTATATTTAGTTTTCAGAATGACTCCACTGAGCTTTGTCTCCCGCCGCCATATTGTGGATATTCAATATGTTTCCTGTCACGATATTATCTTCCTTGTCCTATATATTGATTACGTGTAACTCGTCTCAATTGAGTAAAATATTTCGCTGTGGAGGTCAGGTAATATTAAAACATGTTTGTCTTTTTTAACACTTGGCTTTAAGAAACAGATCCATTCTCGTCTGTATCTCCAGATTGTCGAAAAATATCCGTCAACTAGCCACATTGAAATTATCTCTGTGATTGTTATTTCAGAATTTTAACAGTTCTACAGGGTATTCAGAATACCAATTGCTTCGATAATATTATCCGATCAAAGTTGTCCAACTCATTGTATTAGATCAGTCAAACCCCAGTTTTTTCTTTCAATATGCTGAACGCTTCCCGCTCCCGTAAAGTGTTTCCTGTCGTATTGCATGCAATGTATCTGCGACGTCAAAAACATCATGTGACTGATGCGTAGCTAAGGAAGATATGTATTTTAACATGGATAATTTCAGAAAACGAAATAAATATCAGCGGAATAATGATTGTTATCGTGTTATCGTCTTAGTACAAGATGCAACAGTTGCCGCCTACAATTTGCTTTAATTAAAATAATATCTTTGCAATCAGCCGCAATAATGCCACATTACAGAGTTTTAATTAAATTCTGAGGCAGATTATTCTCTGCTGAAAACAACCAACAAACGCACACATACATAAACACACACACGCACACACACACGCATGCTATTTGCAGTGAGAGACAGAGAGAGAGAGAGAGAGAGAGAGAGAGAGAGAGAGAGAGATAAAGTGAGTAAAAGAGAGGGAAGGATGAAATAATGATTAATAAAAATAATGATAGTTAGAAAACTTGTGATGATCAAAGCAACTAATGATTTCTAATTCCACAATCGGATTTCTTTGCTTCACAAATGAAGACAATATCTGCTATTAATAAAACCTTAATCAAATGTACTTGGTTCAAATTTCAGTTGGTAGTATCATTATAACGATAAATATTCTTATCGTAAGTCTTGATAGATTTCAAATTTTGGTACAAAGCCAGCAATTTCAAGGATGGGATTGGTCGAATACATCAGCTCTAGTGTTCAACTGGTACTTATTTTATTGACCCTGAACAGGATGAAAAGCAAAATCAACCTCGGCGGAATTTGAACTCGGAACGAAATACCGATGAGCAGTTGACACGTCATACCGACGGCTCTGCCGGTTCGCCGCCTTTCCTATAATTATAACATAGCAGCGTATGAGATGTCATTGAGAGTAGCGCTTGAGCAGAAGCCAAGTCAGGCATCTAGGTTTAATAACTGTTTCAATAACGATCGCACTCAGAAAACAGCAACATCCCAGTATTTCAATGGTGGCCGTCAAAACTCAGTGAGCACTTGACTCCATAACGTAGAAACAAGTTCCCAAAAATTTGCATCCGTGAACTGTTAGTTTATTTTCAGTTGGAATGAATTCATTAAACTTATAACTCTATAATACTCTAGAGAAAGGCTTGAACGGACCACAATTTTCTTTGCCAACGGCTATCAACTTGAGTCTATGTGTATGTAAAATACCAATATATATATATAAAATATCAATGTGAGGACAATAAGATAGATGGAGTTAGGTACTGATGTTCTGAAATCTCTACAAACTTATCATCAAATCACTTAACTTTGTTAATACATTGGGAAGAAATAAAGTGAATAATGCAATCTTTTTTATCCCTAAGACTGATATTATATCTACAAAATAAGGAACTTGTATAAGAGCTCATCTCTCACTCACTCCGTACGTTTAATAACCATGTAGTTAACTTAGCTCCGCAAATAAACCACTTCATCCCTTCATCACTAGACTTCTTTCACCAATTTTCTAGGAGTAAATATTTTGAACAAAGAGAACTTATTTTGAATTTGAAACATGAAATAGTACAATGTATGTTCATACTTTTTTTTAAGTATATGAGATTTATTGTAAAAAAATGAAAATATGACATTTCTTAAAACTTCCATAAAAACGTAAATTTACGATAAAACTCATATTTACATCAGGTTTTAATTTCATCTGATTCATAGATGTTGATTGTTTTATTTGTAGTTTTACATCGATTTTCTGGCAGAGAACAACGAATATGATAGATTTTGAAGACTTCTTCCTCATTGCAATTTACTTCTATATTTAATATATCAAAGCACAACACAGCTGCTATTGTTTTATAATGACTTTGGCAGAGGAAGAAGACTGTAACACTTTATAAGCTTCTGTGGATGACAAGAATAAGAGACCTCATCAGTGAAATGTTATCTCCTGAAGGAGAGAAGGAGGGGTCATTCCTGAGGCCGCAAACACCGATTAAAGCATTTTGACAAGCAACTGATTGATTGTTTAACCAACAAATTAAACAAACGATCGATTAGTTAGTTAGTTTGATAACAGTAAAGGAGTGAAATCGAACCAGTGTGTGCTTATTACTATCGGCGAGATTACCCTCCCCAGAGACAAGATTTGTTTCAACACACAAGTTCGCATGAAGAATTTTGCAAACCAAATTTTAAAATTACGTAAAGGTAATCCTGGAAGAATCCTTAGCACGCCGGACAAAATGCTCAGCAGCATTTCGTCCGTCTTTACATTCTGAGTTCAAATGGCCTAATTTGCTTTTCATCTTTTCGGGGTCCCGAACATGCTCGCCTTGTACCAAAATTTTAAACCATTATATATAGCATTGCATTCAATACAAGATTTTAATTTAACCTTTGAGATCTAAAGATAGGGCTAAAAAAGAAGTAAGCATGCCAACTGCTTAGAATTAGCGCCAGAATTTAAAAACAGACCCCCACATAAACCCGGGGTTAACTGCCGAGATGAAAAAAAAATCAAATTCTACGATAGAATTAAGAATTAATGTAGACACTGTACAGACTAGGTAAGGCTTTAATATTGTAATGAACGTAACGCAATAACCAGTCCTAAATATGTATCTCTTTTTCTTCCTTCATTTCTTTCTTTTTCTTTCTTTCTTTCTTTCTTTCTTTCTCCCTTTTTCTTTCTTTCTTTTTCCCTCTCTCTTTCTTTCTCTCTCATTCTCTTTGTTTCAGACTTAGAGAAAAAATGAAGAACAGTCCTATCGTATTAAGAAAACATTATTCCACTTATACAGATAAGTTAACCACTTGATAGTACCTACGTACATCTAGATGGACTGAGCCAGCGAAAAATATGTGCATCAACCTACACCTATGGTGAGAAACAACGAATCGAATTAGAAACAACATTCAATGGCATGATATAAAACGTGTGTGTGTGTGTGTAAAAGTAGTGTATATATATATATATATATATAT
>NC_068998.1:105736-113112 GCF_001194135.2 Octopus bimaculoides | reverse complement strand
AGGTATATGTATGTATGTATGAATGTATTTATAAAATTGATTATTCAACACACGAAAACGTTTATATTTTATGTTGCCATTATTATCAGGAAAATATTGAAGCTAAAATGACAAGATTTCAATATAATTAATTAATTAAGATGCTAAAATTGCCACTAAAAGAATATCTGACAAATTACAAAAGTCTACAGATCAATAGACTGCCTGTTTTTAATAGATTTGAATTTAGAATGAATAAAATTAATTTCATTAAAGTATATCTTAAAAGTTTTCCAGTCATTTTCGATTTTACGTTCTCACTACTATCATACAAGAGTGTTACTTCAATTGACCCTGACATGCATCAAAGTTAGGAAGACATTTTAGTGTAGCTGATCGATAACAACAGATTTGATGTGGCTTAGATTCTGTTGTTAAAAAACTTCACAGAAGTGTGTCACGTATTTAAGTACAAAACTACAGTATATAGCAACGCATCCCTTTTTATTCCATTATATTCTATGTGAACTAGTTTGACTACAGCACATCGCAGTTAACTAAATTGTTGCGATTAATCTGAACAACTTTGGCCTTTTCGTTAAACCTTAATTTTAGGGATCGATATATCATGGATGTCTGAGTAAAATTCAATGAAAATAATATATGCTTCAATATGTGCTTGCACTTTTTAATCAGAAGGGATAAATTCTCTCAAGGCACCATTTAAAAGGTTCTCCCCAAGAAAATTTGGAGTAATATTAGACAAGAAATGAAAAGGGATCTCTCTCGCGTTCTCTTTAGCTTATTTAAGCGTATGTGCCTGTGTATATTGGTGTATGTGTGTGTATATATACACACATATGTGTGTGTGTGTGTGTGTGTGTGTAGTCCTGTCTATAATATTACTAACTGTACTCTCTATAATACTATTAACAGTACTCTCTATAATATCATTAACAGTACTCTATATTACATTAGCAACAGTACTCTATGCAAGATTATTAACAGTACTCTCTATGATATCATTAATAATATTATTAACAGTACTCTCAATAATATTGGTTTCAAATTTTGACACAAGGTCAACAGTTTCGGGGAAGAGGCTTAGTCGGTTACATCGATCCCCAGAGCTCAAATGGTTCTTATTCTATCGACCTCGAATGGGATGAAAGGCAGAGTCAAGCCTGGTGCTATTTGAACTCAGAGCGTAAAGACGAACGAAATGCCGCTAAGCGGTGTGCTTACAATTCTACCAGCACGACGCCTTGGTACTGTATATAATATTGGTTTCAATTTTTGGCGCAAGGCCAGCAATTTTGGGGGAGGGTATAAGTCGATTTCATCGACAAATGCTCAACTGGTGCTTATTTTATCGATCCCGAGAAGATGAAAGGCAAAGCCAGACTCGGCGAAATTTTTACTCAGAACGTGAAGACGGACGAAATACCGCAAAGCATTTTGCCCGCTGTGCTCACGATTCTGCCAGTTGGCCTCCTAAGTACTGTATAGAATATCAACATATCAATATCATATTATTAGCAGTACTTTCTATAATATTATTAAATAATATTGTTAACACTACTCCAAATAATATCATTAACTGTACTTTCTATAATATTATTATAGTACTCTATATAATATTATTAGCAGTACACTATATAATAGGTGTGCATTTAGTTTTATATTCTGTACGTTCTGCACACTTGAGGTTTTGGCTACGCATTTGTCACCATTTTTCCTCATCATTACCAAAGCACCTATTAGTAAGATAGTTTTTGCTTTCAAGCCCTACATTCTGGTTATCTCTATTTCTATATCTTTATATTATCTAATTCTTTCATAAATACATTATCAACTGTTGGGACAGATATTTCAATCAGCAGACTCTTTCCTCATAATATCGTGTATCATTGCAATGATACCAACTAAAATAAGTTTAATGAATCCTTTTCTTGCTTTGAATCCAACGACGAAGTCAACGTTTTTCTTACATTTCCAATTAACCTGTACGAAACATCATGTCTTTACTATTGAGGATAATAACAATACGCTTTTGTTATTTTGGTCAGGAAAAATGATATCAGAATTATTCCCTTTTTTTTTTGCTTTTTCGTCACAATAACAGTTTCTAAAGCAGGTGGCAGTTCTTCCGAGTGCCAAAGAGGAGCATTTTGTCGCCGGTTGAGTATATGAAAAGTTGTTCTGCCACGTTACTACTGTGACCACCACCACCACTACACCCCTCTCTTTTAACTGACCAATTATTCGCCAATCTGTTTCATCCGTGGCAATAAAAGATTAAAGAAATGCCAACCAAAATTGAAACCACGACCTTCATTATGTTAGCGAGATTGGTTTGATCTGAGTGATGGAATTGTTTGAGGGAGGGCGGAGGTGAAAGTATTCGGTTAGTTAGTTAGAGAGGTGGTGGTATTCGACTGGGTGGTTGGCTGACTAGAGAAAGGGGATGTTGAGGAGGAGGAGGGAGATATTTACTGTTTCATTATCCTGTGAAGTTAATAGAATAAAAAGGCGACATAATTAACTGTGTGTCATTAGCGCTTTCTGAGGATATGCCTCGGTGAGTGTGAGTGCGTATGTGTGCGCGTGTGTGCGTGCGCGCATGTGTGTGTGGATATATATACACGTGTACAATTATGTGTATGATTACGCAAGTGTTTCTGTATATTTTCTTAAGCGTATGACATTTAATATCAAAAATACTAATGATTCAACGATGTCTCTAGTCAGATCCTCAAACGCATCTGACCACATTCACACACACACACACACACACACACATACTCACACTCACACACACACTCACACTTACACACGCACACTTACACATGCACAGACATGCACGCACGCTTACATACACAAACATACACACATTACACGCACGCACATGTACACAAGCCCACATAAATACCCATGCACAGACATACATACACACGCATACTCGCACACACATACACACGCAGTTGCATACACAGCCACGCACGCAAACTTACACAAACATATACATATACACACACACTCACACACATATCTGTTTGCTGGTTTTAGATGTTGGATTGCGGTCATACGAGAAGGTTTTGCTAATTATATCGATCCCAGCAAATACATCCTCATTTGATCGATTTTTATTGAAGGGCTAAGTTCACTAGAGATACGTCACTTTGGGAATTGCGACATCTTTTATGGCATCGGATACCACAAGGTACTACAAGGTATTTTCACCAACTTCCTTATGAAGGCCTTCTAAACAGATTCCGTGTATCAAAATATATTTACAAGGAATTGGCCAGCCTATGTCCATCTTGGAAGATATTTACCGAGTGCAGCACCACAGCTCGGAGTGACTTCTTATCTTTTCTCTTTTATCTTTTGTTTCAATACTCTGCGGCCATGCTGGAGTATTGCCTTGAAAATTTTAATCGAAAGAATCGACCTCGGTACTTATTATTTTAAGCCTGGTATTCATTCTGTTGGTCTCTTTTGCCAAACTGCTGTGTTACGGGGACGTAAACACACCAACACCAGTTGTCAAGTGGTGATGGGGGGACAAACAGACACACACATAAATATATATGTATATACGATAGAGTTCTTTCAGTTTAACCTCGCCAAATCCACTCACAGAGCTTTGATCAGCTCGGGGCTATAGTAGATGTTTACTTAAAGTACCACACAGTGGGACTGAACCCAGAATCCTGTGGCTTGGAAGCAATCTTCTTACCAACCAGCCACATTTATGACTGTGTTGTGTTTGTGTTGTCTGTGTGTGTGTGTGTGTGTGTGTGTGTTGTGTGTGTGTGTTGTGTGTGTGTGTTTGTGTGTGTGTGTGTGTGTGTGTGTGTGTGTGTGTGTGTGTGTGTGTGTGTGTGTGTGTGTGTGTGTGTGTGTGTGTGTGTGTGTGTGTGGGCGCCCCACTTGAAGATCTGTGACATATACAAACACTATATTCCGACTGAAAAAAATATAAGCGACGAAATTCATTGTTAGGGTAAAGTTATTTCTCTCGGTTGGTCGAATGGAAGTTAATAAATTCTAACGAAACATTCATAAGTTGAAAATATTTGAATTGATTCAAAATAGGAGCGAATTTTTTTTATTGTAAACGTGAAATAATGAAATAAAGTTGTCAGTGAGTGTACTGTTAGCAGCGAATTATTTTATTAACTCTCCATAGAATTTTGAAATCCTAGTACATTTAACCGATAGATGGGAGTAACTTATGTGTTTCTTATAAATGTTAGTCATCTTCTCATATTTTTTAATCTAGAATGTAATCTTGAGAGTCTGGAAAACATAAGTCATATGCTACTTATGATTGATAGATTGAGCTTCTCATAATCCGATGATTGTTCGAAATTTCCTGGATATGAAACTCAGTCATGATGTATTGCCATTTACGGACTACATGTATTTATGTGTGTATGGGTGTGCTCGAAGGTTTAGCCCCAACATAGCTGCAATCTAATGTCTAAAACTAATAAAAGGGTATGTGTGTGTGTGCATGTGTATATGCATGTGTGTGTATGTTTATGTATGTGTGTGCGCGTGCGAGTGCATGTGTGTGCGTGTGTGTGTAAGTTTGTATATGTGTGTGCGTACGTGTGTCTGTGTGTGTCTGCGCATTAACGTATTTATGTATGTATGCAGGTATATATTTATATATATATATATATATATATATATAACATGTATGTATATATACACACACACACAGTTCTTTTCCTAGTTCCAGCGAACTGGATGTAGCCATGTAGAAGCATAAATTATGTTAAATTTGAAAAATAAATTCCGGAGAGATTTTTTGTTTTGCAATTGTTGTAGGTGTATATTTCCTTTCTAACACAATACATACATGCATATATATATATATATATATACATACACACATATATACATATATACATATATACATACTCTCTCACACACACACACACACGCACTTGTACGCGCGCACCCCATCTACCACCCCACACGCGCACACATGCACAAACACACGCATATATACAGTTTATTACCTTGGAGATAATAGATTTTCAGTCACTCCTTTATTTCGGAGGAAATTATAAGTTCATGTGAAGCCTTCTTTGTGAGAAAAGTAACCTATCAACGATCTACGTCATCAATTTATGCTGGGTTATTACCAAAATAGACTTAATAATATACAGCTAAAAATAGATTGAAGACTATTTGCTTTTGGGTGGTGAGATTCAGATCTTGCAATTCATCTGTCATGCAAAAGGTCAGAATATCAGATAGTTTCTGTAAACATCGGCGGTTGAATAATATATAACTTTCTCTAATGAACTGTCATAAGAGAGTTGCCAGTTTCTAATTTATACTTTCATTGCAGGTCGTGATAGATATGTTATTTTCGCTAGCTGTTGGCTTGTTTCTATTTAGATTTCTGTCGATAAAAGTTAATTAACTTTTCGGGGAATTCTTCTGAATAAACTATCAGTAATGTTTTTGTACTGCTGAGTTCAAATACGAATCTAGGTAGAGCTGTGATATCTTATTACCTGAATCCACACACAGAAGTGGATGGATAGTATTAAGAAAAGACGCACAATTCATTTTTATGTGTTGTAATTGTTTAACATAATTAAGTTTCTGTTGGTTAAGTAGAAAGGTTTTTATATTTATAGAAGGAAAGTGATATGATGTGGCATTCCCAAAAGAATTAACGGCAGAAGAGAAGAGGAATAGATTTGATGTGTTGTAAGTTCGTGTTGCTAAGGTGTTCCTGCATTATCTACAATGTTCGCCGTCGGAGCAGATAAATAAATGCATATTCAATGGCTGAGGGAATAGATTGATTCTCGTTGCGTTTTTATGTAGATATATTGAACATTAATGAAACTGCAAATTAACAATTAGAGATTGGGATGTATTAGATCTGATCAATACTCTACGCTGAAGGAAGAAAAAACAGGATTGAAAATTTGACTAAGTCTAGCAGATCATGCGTCCACGTAGAAGCTTCTTCGTTAGCTTGTTGTTGACGTTGTTGCTGGTCCTGATTCTATTGTCTTTTTTAGGTATCGTGTACTAGAATCGCATTATCTAATACGTTCTTTGTTATGGGGATAACAGTAATAATGGAACACCCCTCCCACGTGAAGAATGGTATGTTCTAGTCATTACAAATACCTGAGTGTCAGTCGAATAGACGTCATTGATAGTCGTATTCTTAATTGTCTAACTAACTATACTGTTATACCGGAGTGGGCGTTATAACAGTCCGACAGAGGATTACAACAGTGGCGACGAGGAATTAAACTCACGAGGATTAAATAAACTCACAAGAAGCTTTTTGTGCGAATTTTACGGAATACAAAATCGTAAAACTATGGAAGAAGTGTTGGCCGGTCTGCTCGAGTTGCAGAAGCAGCAGCAACAACAACAGTTACTATTACAAAACAACAAATGCTGCCATTAATGAATAATAAGTCGTCGAAAAATGCTGAAAAAATGTTCTCGTCAGATTATGTTGCAAACCCAATAACGGAATTTAAATTTGAAGCAGACGAAGAACTTACCTTCGAGGCGTATTATAGAAGATAGGGACATATCTTCAATAAAAAGTGCAAAGATTGGGATGACGATATGAAAAGGTGTCTAATCCTAAGAAAATTGGCAGCAGGAGCTCATGAGTATTACAGCAATTACGTTCTCCCGAAAGAAACCTTCTGACATAAACTTTTAAAATACAATAGAAATACTGTGTAAAAAGTTCATTGTTCAATACACGCTGCAAATGTTTGAATCTAGAAAAGAACAGCGATGAGGACTGTATCACATCTGCTGGTAGAGTTAACAGAGAATGTGAAGAGTACAAACTGGATGAGTTAACGCCAGACATGTTCAAGTGCCTGCAAATTACTCAGAGACTAACTGCAGAAAAAGACGCAAAAGTAAGAACAAGCTATCTTGCTCAGAGTGAAGACCATGTATGGCAATAGCTTGGGATTCAAGGGCCTACAGTTCTTTAACACCCTGGAAAAACATCTGAGGGATCTCCATGGAGTGGGGGATAGATGTTTTCAAGAAACAGCTTGACCTCTTGCTATCCAAAGTCCTAGATGAACCAGTATCAAGGCAAGAGACTCAAAAGAGGGCAGCAGTGTCAAACTCCCTCCTTCACCAAAACCAATCGCATGAGACTGGCCATTAAAACGTTGATTACAGTAGCGGTGTTCCAGCGTGGCCAATATGTGTGTGTGTGTGCGTGTGTGTACATATACATACATATGTACATATATATATACATATATATATATGTGTGTGTATATATATATATGTGTGTGTGTGTATATATATATATATATATATATATATATACATAATACATATGTGCATGTATACATACATGTATG
>NC_068998.1:103320-105692 GCF_001194135.2 Octopus bimaculoides | reverse complement strand
GGGGGGGGGGGGGAAACATGTAATACAACCAACTGTATGTCTCCTCCCCTAATTTTATCTCTGCCGTACTGCCGCAGTTTCTAATTCTTTGCTATTTTTGTCTTTGTTCTCCCATAACACACACCTTGACTCCATATTTATCAATGTCAAATTTTCCGCTTCGTTTGAGAAAGCCGACATCGTACACTCGCGAAATCTGTTCAAGCATAAAAGTAAACTCTTATTCTTCAGTATGAGGAAAAGAAAATAATAATTCGAGTGTCTTAAACAATTACGTGTTCGTAGCCGCTTGCACCGTTCCTTTGCTTCTTTCGATGTCCATGCAGTCACGAGTAGATACAAACAACCTCTTGTTGAACCTCAAATATGTGATGTTTGGCGGCAAAGATCGCCGCTGTGCCTCGACTTGGAATGACAAAAGGCAAAATCGACCGCGACTGGAATTGAACTTTGACCATAAAAATCTGGAAGTATAGAAAAAGAAAATAGAACTACCATTAGCAGGAATGTGACACAAACGAATCCAAAGGTCCAGTCGACGTTAAGATTATTATAATTATTTTAGTTTCTGTGTGCACATGAACCCACACACACATATAAAAAATTATAAACACACACATACACGCACACACACAGACGTTGTGTTATAAACTAGCACCATTGTCTCCAATAGTAGTTCTATAAATTCACTTGTTCATGGCTGTGAAGTGCGGAATTTAACCCACTTCCACGGGAAAAGTATTATTGTACGAGCAACCTATCTAAGAGACAATTTGTCCGTAATTTATTTTTAAAGTAAATCTGGAATTAAGTAACGAACCAGAAGAACAGGAAGAAATTCGCAGTAAATAAGACTAATAGAATGAAAGGAGAGCACGTGTTCTACCAATATCCTCGACACTGCATTGTCACCACTGCTCGTATCTACCAATATTTACCCATTTTAATATCACCAACAGATTGCAACGAATCAAGTGATTGTGGACTGTGAGGGATACACAAGAGATGTCAGCCATGTGTAGATGTAATTACGTTTGGGTCCACATGAGAGAATATTTATCTGCCAACGCTCACAACTAATGGGGAGATATATCATCTTATATAAATAAATATATAACACACACACACGCACGCACACACACACACACACACACACGCACGCACACACACACACACACACATACACACACACACACACACACCCTTCCTGTATCTGTCAGACACCCGATCTCGTCATTGTCTGGAGCCCAAACAATCAACTTGCAGCTGATTGCAGACACACATCAACCCCAACCAACAATCTAACAAACTACCTCCACACCGTGCCAGATGGAAGGACTGAACTCCTACAGAAATAACAAGCCAAAACAATTACTACAGAAATTTAGGGGAGGGTGAGTTAATAACTTCTTTATATTTCAGCGAATGGGTGTGGTACCTCATTTCACTTGCAATGGCAGTAAGTAGCAAACGTGATATAAAAGGTAAAATTGGTTGGATTTTGCACAAACATATTTCGGATGAATTATGAATGGATCTCTTGCAATTGTCTCAAGCCCACTCGACTACAAACATTACACTCGGCACTGCTCCACAACCTGCCTACCTACCTACTTGTCTGCCTTTTTCTCTTTCATTCTCTCTTTTTCTCTCAAAGAAAAGTCAACTCTACTCTAGGCACAAGGCCCGAAATTTTGAGGGAGAGGCCAGTCGATTAGATCGACACCAGTACGCAACTGGTACTTAATTTATCGACCCCGAAAGGATGAAATGCAAACTCGACCTCGGCGGAATTTGAAGAAATGTAGAAATATTAAAGAGTTGGCAACCTCTTCTCATGGCAGCTATTATAGGAACAATCCAAGAATGGCTCGATGTGTATCAATCAGATTTTATTAAAGACAACGTTAACACAAAATGCTGATTATTTGCTGTTGTTTTGTACACTAATTTATCATCTGACTTAATATAGAGTAGATTAACAGTTACATTTATATTGACTCCTCATAAAGTTGTTTTCTTGAATCCATCGAATAATTTCTAGGACAACATAACCTTTTGAATTTCCGACAACGATCATTTGAATGTAGGGATCCCAAACTCTTGCTACTACTACTGCTACTGCTACTTCTTACTGTAATGTCAACTTGCTGCTGTTTACGTCACGAGTTTTCAAAAGAAATCGATTTTTACTGCCGTTCAAATTTAATATTTGTTTTATGATTAAGCAAAATATTTGCTGTTCAAATATTATTTTTCAACTCCCTTAGGTTAGCTCTGGCTTCCATCTTTCTAGTCCCGACAAAATAAAGTAGCAGTCACTTAATAGGATCGAGTTAATGACTTCCACTTTCTCAGAAATATATATATAT
>NC_068998.1:92601-102000 GCF_001194135.2 Octopus bimaculoides | reverse complement strand
ATTTATCATATATATATATATATATATATATATATATGACGGTCTCATTTCAGTATTTGTTTACCAAATCCACGCACAATGCTTTGGCCGACCCGTGGCTATAGTAGAAGACACTTGCCCAAAGTACCACGCAGCGGGACTGAACCCGGAACCATGTGGTTGAGAAACAAGTGTTTAATGATAAGAAGAGTACAAAGAAAATTCTTTAACACATCTCTAGTGATTCGTTACAATTTTTTCTGTATCAACTCTATTTGCAACACCAGTAAACTTCGAAGTGAAAATTTACGTAATGCCTACGGTTTTAGACATTAAAGAAGGACTTCATCAGATTTGCATCATCTGTAGTGGTAGACGCATGGCTTAATGTTTAGGATGTTGCATTCAAAATCGTAAGCTTGTGGTTTCGATCCCTGGAGTTCTTGACCAAAATACTTCATTTCATGTTACTCTAGTCCATTCAGTAGCAAGACTCGGCGAAACCGCGCTTATGAGCCAATGGCTCAGGAAGGACCTTTGAGGATCACTCCCTCCGACTTCGAGTTATGAGTGTGCAGTCATTCCATCAGCTAACCCCACTCCCACTATATTAATTTACATATGTCGACGGGATTTAACGTCATCTTTCATGAAATATTTCAGAAATGCAAATTTGAGTTTTTCTTTTCAAATTAAAAATCATTCCATGGTTTATAGAGCGAATCTATGTGGTTAAATGCATGTAGACAGACAGACAAGCAGGCAGGCAGGCAGGCAGGCAGACAGACAGACAGACAGACAGACAGACAGACAGACAGACAGACAGATAAATAGATAGGGTGGGTGGCTGGGTAAATGTAGAGATTTGAGTCAATTAAAACCTATCAATTATATATCTCGGCGATGTGCTAAAGCAATGCGTTGCTTTTGAATTTCTAATCAACATTCTTACTAAGCCTGTTATTCTGTGCTTTCCGCTAATATGCATCATTAAAATCTATAATTTTATGTGCAGTTAGCAGAATTCTATACAACTAGGTTATTTGGAGGGCTGCAGCTCTCTAGTCGAAGTGAAGAACCTTTTAAATAGTGTCACTAACGATTTATTTGCTACTTAATTATTGCAACCAGTTTCTGTATTTCACGGAAGTTTTGAAGAATGAACAGAGTTAGAAAGAATACACGAACAGCATCATTATTAGAGTAAAATGTACACGCTTTGTGCTTAGAGTAGAAAGGACGATTACAGTAATATGTAATACTGTGCGACTCGTCGAATTTGTAATATTTGATTGAGCTGTATTACAAATTCAATGTAATTCGATGAGCTGTGTGAAAGCGTGTGGCCTAGTGATTAGGCTGACACACTCATGATCGCTAGATCGTGGGTTCGATTCCCTGATTGGGCAGCGCATTGCGTTCTTGGGCAAAGCACTTCATTTCACGCTGACCCAATCCGCCTTTCAATCAGGAAGGGGTAATGTTGGCCTGCTCACCTAGCCAATCGGGTGGTGTCATCTGAAGGCTAAAATAATGCAAACACAGATTGAGTCCAGCGGTGTGATAATCTGGTCAGTCACGTGATCACGTAAATTGAGCTGTAGTTATTAAATCGGATCAAACTAGATTAGGAAAGCAAATACGTCACACACACATTCGCACACGCGCGCGCGTGATAGCTTCTCGCGTCGGTTTCGACCTTTGAGAATCCAACAACTTACACTTTTTGTCCCAGCCATAATGCTCATGTCGAACGTCGTGCTCGAGTCGAACCTCTTCAAATGTCTCACAACCTGCCCTTATACGCTTCCTCCAATCAACGTTTTCCAAAGCTAGTTCTTCCCCGTTCTTTACATTGATTTCAAGTCCATTCAGGTCGTCTTTTATGCAGTTTTTGTGCGTTTTTTTTTTATATATATTCATACACATACATATGAACCTATATACACACCTATATGCAAACATGCGTAAACTCACACACATAGAAAGTTGTTAAATCGTTGGCAGAGATTGTCTGATTTGTTCCATCTCTGCGCCTTGAATCCAAATCTCAAAAAGAAACTCCAACTTTGATCTTTCAGTGGTGTATTGAAAAGGATTCAGATGAGGCGCCTTATAGCATTTGTTTTGGTTCTTGATCTTCTGATGGCAACCTTAGTCATACTTTTGGCGCCAATCAACATCGGTATTGAGTTTCTCTTGAACAATATCGTTGGATACAGTCCAAAGGAAACACTGCACCGATCCATGTTGGCACTTGTGAGATTGTATGGAGAGGTTTACGTAGATGCACAACAATAGCTTCACAGAAAAACTGTGCTTATTTAAATCTGCCCGAATTATAACCTTCCCTATTTATGAAATGTATAAATTCTAAACTACTCACGCTTCAAAGTGCATCCTTGAAAATAGAAATATATATAATGAAAATACCACTAATGTTACGTAAATCTGTTCTTTGATGTAATAGTTGTTTTGGTCTTTTGAAGTCTGGAATGAAATCAAATTACCAATTTCTAATGGTAGTTTTCGTTAGCGCTTCCTTTATTGTTTCTACAATTAGTAAAATGAAATTTAGAAATGCCAACATTGAAACTAAATGAGACCTATCTGTATATTAAAAATCATTTAAAAAGTTTATTTCTTATAATATTTACCTAGTCTATTGTCCAATTCATTGATTCTCGTTGATCGAGCAATCTCTTGATAATTTATTCTAAATTTTATTAATCCTGTGCCTTATTGTTTTCTGCCAATTTATGGAATCACTTCCTAATTTGAAATGATATCCTCATGCTCTTGATTGACAATATTTCAATATTTCAAGATGCAGTTGTCATACTTTAAGATTCATGCTATTAATTTATTGACATACATCATATGCCTTCTACTCCGATCATGGAAGATTATGGAAGATAAAACGACCAGGTTTTTCAACATTGTCATAAATGTCACGACTTCGCATATTTTCTACAGGTATTCTACATGCAATTTATTCCAATTCAGTGTCCACTCGTATTGACCATGCAGTGTCTGTTGACTGCACAGGGTATTTTCGGAGAAAAATCATTAGAAAATATTACAAACTAACGAAACTGTCTTTAATTTCTAGCTAACTCTCCACATAAATGATTTAACTCAACCTAATTGTGACAAATACTGAGACACAGTAACTAGGAAACATTAATTTTCCTACTTATGAAAGCTGATCCATTAGGACCTTTATGACACAACCCTCGGTACACATCACCTTTTATACTTAAGAAATAGCAATAATTGCGCTTCATGATATTGTTTAGTTTTCCTAGCGTTCAATAAATATTCCTTCTCTTAAAATATAACTTGTTTTAAGGACAATCTAGGATAACATTAGTTAGTTTTGATGTATTTAAATAAAATCTTTAAAACGACAGAACCAAAACAAAAATATTCAATAAAAATACTAGAAGTTAGATAATTCAGAGATAAAATTCTTTTATATTGCTATCACAGAGTGAAAATGCCATATCTGTCTTCCGAAATCATAGAAACTTGCCAAGAATAGTAAAAAGGTAGATGAAAAAATCTTGGTCTATTTCGATAACTTGTGGCAAAATACTAAATCTTTCTCCATCAGAAGTAAAAAAAAAATAGGTAGAAAAGCTATGGAAACTATAATAACAAGACGATTTTGATAAACATGGTTTCGTACATCTGATGACCTTCATCGCCGTCGCCATACAAGTAAATATATCTGAGTAAAACTGAAGACTTTAGTACAAACCGAAACTCTGCTCAACTAGAACACACACACACACACACACACAAAGTTAATTGTTTTATCAAATTAACAATGGGGTTTCTATTTAGGAACAGCAGTCAAATTTTCCTCAAATCTTGCCTTATTCTCTTTAAAAAGGGATCAAACCTAAAAAGTAAGACAAGATGGTCTTATCTAGAAGACTGCCTTACATTTTAGCTCTACAACATCGAGCAAAGAGAAGGAAGAAAGAGAGCAACTGAATAGTTCTTAATGTTTAATCTCAGATTAGTCATGGTTAAGCTGCTCTATGATCAAAAGTGTTTCCGCCGTGGCCAACCCGTCAAAATATTGCTGTATTTAGAAGTCAGCGTTGGCAAGGGTGTCAGTGTCAGCTTTTAAAAGTTGAATGCAAAAAGTTGGCGGGGAAATAAGTGCTATTAATCGATGGCAATTTCTAGCAAAGTATTCAATAAACTCATTTGTTCTGTTTTCTGGAGTATCTTCGGTAGAAATGGAAGCTGAGCCAACATTTTACTCTTTTTTATACTTCGATATGATGGTAATTTCATAGCTTTACTATTTCTTTTGAACAGCATTATTCATGGTTTGGAGGCATCGAGAAGTGTAATACAGTACACTTGTTTATATTCTTGATTTATTATATCAGGGACGTTCTCTGTTCGTCAACGCAAACATCTTCTAAATTGGCAAAGGCCACTTCATAGTCAGTCAAAACTTTAATTTGATGTGTTCTTGGATATTTTCAGATTTGACGTGGAATGCCCACAATAATCCCCGGATGCAGTGGATCTCAAACTGACCACCATCACTACCACCCCTACAACAACAACAACAACAGCAGCAGCAAAAATATTTAACTCCTCTTATTCCTTGATGAGAATATAGAATAGATTTTGCGTTTCTAGAGTTCTTTCCTCGCCATGGTGTCAGACAAAACCGTCTTCACCTCATTAGCCATGACGATTTGCTCACCCATTTTCCAATACTCACTACCCGTCTCCCACCCTTAAGAGAAACCCCCAACTAATGGACATAACTCCCCAAACTAGTTATATCGCAGATTTGTCTCTAACGCATTTCGATCCTGAAATAGACATTGTTGTAGCGTCTGATGGTTCGGAATAGGAGCAGTTTTGTTGCACAAGTATAAAGATGGAAATACGAAACCAGTGATTCATATTTCATACATTTTACATTTCAATTCTGTTTTATCATTCTCTTGGTGGAATTTATTCCCCAGGACCTGTGCTGCTAAAATCATTTCCTCGATATCTTTCTTCAATATTCCTCTCTGTATCCACGATTTGTCTCTTTTTATTTTTAAAAAAAGCCTGAATGGAGTTTCTTTCTTTCAAAAGGTGACTTCTTTTGTTTTTGCACATCTTCCTGTCTTTTTTTTTTTGCCTTTGTTGTTGTTTTTTGTTTTGTTTCTTTTTTGGCTTGGTTTTGTTCTTTTGGGCTTTGCTAATTCTGTAAATATTCCTTCGATTGTATTCTCTAGTTTTATTACATTTTCATCTCATAAAAACCCTCTTCTTCCTTCTCGTTTATTAATCGTTCATACCTGATCGGATGTTCGTGATAGTGTGCATGCAGTGTGAGCTACATCTTTGTTTTTCAGTGGATAGTTCAATCTTTTCCACTCAATAATTCCTGCTTATCATTGATACTGCCTTCAGGGTGGTTGTTTTTATAATGTTTCTCGCATTCAGTTTAGATTTTTAAGTCATGTTACAAAAATAATCCATCATTACTATCACGATCACCGCCGCCATCTTCCTCGTGACCTTCTGTGCCAATAATTAATGCTGAGAGAGAGCAACCCCTAACAGATGAGTAAAACTCTCTCACATTCCCGTCCTCCCATATATTTCAAGAACCTTCCTCAATATCTCGGTTGTTCTTAACAGTGCCATCTTCTGAAACAAGTTCCATAGATATCTCAATTCCAAAGATTCTAATCCATATCTATATATTAGTTGTTACGATCCAACGCCCTCCACCTCTCAGTATTACTGATATGACTTCAACTTTTCAGTTTCTTGCAGATCTCACTACAAAATCCTGTTAATGTTGTCATGTCTCCTTTTCAGCCTATTTTCCTGCTCTATTTCAACCCCTCGTACTTCTAGCGCATCTGCAGTTGCACCCTTTCCAGCTGCTGAAGCATAACTTCCAGCCTGTGCTAGAACTGGTTCGCAATCCATTATCACTTTTTTTCCTTTTCACTTCGCCCCAAAATGGAGAAGACGACAGACACAAAAATCACAAGCTCGTAGGCAAACAACAATACTTAACAAATTTAACAATTCAAATCATAGGGTCACCTTCGCGGGAGACCCTTCAACACAATACAACTCACGTCGACAGGAATCAAAAGATTTAAAAACAACAAAAAAAACTTCGCCGAGCGACGCTACTGATTGTGTTAGTCCACTACTTATTCGTAGTGGAGCAGCCGACTTCTCGCTTGGGGGCGTCCGCCACAACAAGTCATCGGCATTTCGTCCGTCTTTACGTTCTGAGTTCAAATTCTTCCCTGGTCGACTTTCATCTTTTCAGTGTTGATAAAATAAATATCAGTTGAACATTGGAGTTGATCTAATCAACTTTGCCCCTTCCCCGAAATTGCTGGCCTTGTGACAAAAATTTGAAACCATTATTATTATTATTTTCTTTGTTGTTCCTTTGCCATATACGTTGTTCGAAGTCTCTCTCTCTCTCTCTCTCTCTCTCTCTCTCTCTCTCTCACACACACACACACACACACACACACACACAGCCAAAGACCCCGAGCATCAGCAAGTTAGACGTTTTATTATAGCTGTTATTTATGAGTAGCAAAAATATATCATTGCATGAAAAAGAGAGGAAATACTGAGAATTATATTATTATAAAGATTGGAGGATTATCCGAAGCAGTAGATCACCAGATTAATTGTTTTATATTTCATCCTTTCAGGTGAATAAGACTACCTGTAACTCTTGAAGAGTAATTTTCATTTAATCCATTCTCTTTCTCTTCCAGTATGTCTTCTATTATTGATCATTGTGTCTGTTTAGGGCACCACTCCTTATTCTTTTATAGAAATAATGATTTCTAATATTCTTTTGTTAAAATAACAAACATAGAATATTGAAAACAATGACTTCCTTCGTTTATTATTATCGGTTGTAGAAATAGCTATCTATTTCCTCTATTTATATTACCTCTGCAATATTCCCAGCAAACTGACCGAAATCCCCAGATAAGTTATGAAACTGAGATGTTCTCTCTATAAATAGCTGGGAGAGGTGTGGGGTGGGTGGGGAGTATAGTTTAAACAATCTGCCAGATGACAAAACCTGCAGAGCTGAAGGTTGCTTGCCTGTTCCATTCTTTGCAACAGATGTGCTTCTGTTATCAGAGAGATAAGAGAAGCACAAGAAATGCGGACCGTGTTATCGATCAGAGAAGAAATCTCTTGCCAAAAGATAACAGAAACTATTCTAGCTTGCAGGTTTCTCAGATACGCACTTTGGAGATATTAAGCTGCATGCACATAAACATATTTCATATTCTACTATATACACTTACATGTATGGGTGACTATGTATGTATGTATGTATGTATGTATGTATGTATGTATGCATGTATAAAAGTATAGGTGTATAGATGTATATATAGGTGTGTATATATTAATTAAAGGACATACTAAGTATGTATACCTGCTGGAAATAACAGTCAAAACTCTTATTTAAACCGCCGAAAAAATAACACTGATACTAACTACAGAAATCAACCGTTCGCGAGTAAACGGGTTTAAGAAAACCATTCAACATACAGCTATATATTTTCTAGTATTTGGACTCACGTGGACCGGTTTCTGGACTGGCATTATAGCCTTACTTTCCTCAGCACATGTTACCACGATGGAAAAATCCCATAACCCGTCACGTTGAAGTCTGCGATGCACTAATTTGTCATCGTGGTAAGACGTACTGAGGCAGGTAAGGCTATAATGCCAGTCCAGAAACCGGTCGACGTGAGTCGAAACACTAGAGAATACACAGCTGAATGCTGTGTCTGTGCAAGAGCCTGCCTCAGTAAAGCTGGACTCAAGAGTCATCTTCGTAGTCATAAAGCGAGACCGATGATTGACAACCAGGCTGCTGGTGGTGGTGCTACACACCATACTAATCATATCTGTCAGGTATGTAGAAGGGAGTGTAATTCGGCGGGAGGACTTAAACGACATGCAAAGGTACATGAAGCCCAGTTACACCTACAGCCGGCTATTGCCGGTAAAGGTTTTGGCTGCCAATTCTCTACAAGACATTCTAGATCTTTAGCTGGGCTAAAAAGTCATATTCGATCACATCACCGATAACAGTTAAGTCTCGTGCAATGGCCATACTCGATAACGAGGGGCAGCCATCATGTATGCATGTATTAACTCTTTTATTAAAGCTGGCTTAAAATCTTCACAGACTATTACTCAGAGTTTCACTTGACCGTTTATCAGATAGTTGTGGTGATATGAAATAATAAAACTATATGAGTATACATAATATGATATAGTCTTTAGTGGATACAGTTCAACGAATAAGCATTTCAATTTGATTGGGGTAAATAATTTCATAAAGAAAATACCGGTATATAATAGGCTGCCAGTGGGGTTTGACTGTAGCGGGTAACCTGTTTTGCTCGTTATTGAGTTAAAAATTGTCCTCCCTTCATGATTGCCAAGATTTATTTCTGACATCTTTGATAAAGAGGATTTGGAGTTATTCTCTGAACATTATTATTAAATTATGCAAACAATGATTTTCTCTAACTTTTCCTGTCGCCTTTCCATTATCCATTCAATCAACAATTAATAAGGTACCACTATTGTTACCATGTTAGTTGGTTTGGCTCTTGATATCTTTCCCGGTGTCTAAGTCTACCAAGTTTAACAAGTCTAATTAGTTTAATAGGGATCACAAAACAAAACGTTAAAGGAAAAGTTACATTTCGGGAACTGTTGTTTTCTTAGCAATTATTTGGACATTAAATCCTCAAACATTTCTAAATCGATATTAAATTATTCAGCACAGTTCAATAATAACTGGGGGAGTAAACGGCGATGGTCGTAATTCGACCATCTTTAGCACCTCAATTATCTGACATTATCTCTACCATCATCAGAATCTCCGATACCATCTCTATCACCCCGCCACCCCAGACACCGCCACTCCCAACACTATGCTTTCACAATAATTAATCTTGTTTTTGTTGTGTCACAAATAATCTCATCTCATATTCTGAATTTTCTCCTTTCAACTATAACCTATCTCTCGCTTTCTCTTTCCTCTCCCTCTCATTTCTCTCTTGCTCTTTCTCCCATTCACTCCCTCCTTCTCTCTCTCTTACAAGCTAATTATTTGTCTTCCTTTTTATCACCCCCTCTAACTGTCTTTCACACTTTCTTTCCATTTTTCTCTTTAATCACCTTTTCACCTCTTCTTCCTTCATCCTATCATTCACTCATTTCACTCATATTTTACTCATTTTCTTTATTACTCATTCTTTGATTTATTTCTATTCTCTTTCTCTTTCTTTCTTTCTCTTTCTTTCTTTCTTTCTCTCTCTCTCACTCTCTCTCTCTCTCTCTCTCTCTCTCTCTTTCTCATTC
>NC_068998.1:91458-92590 GCF_001194135.2 Octopus bimaculoides | reverse complement strand
TCTCTCTCTCTCTCTCTCTCTCTCTCTCTCTCTCTCTCTCTCTCTCTCTCTCTCTCTCTCTCTCTCTCTCTCTCTCTCTCTCTCTCTCTCTTCCCCCCTTTACCTTACAACCGTCTCTTATAATTTTCTGTAACGCCAAAACGGCGTTCTCCATATTGATTCAAAGACATAGAGTTTTATATATTACATAAGTGTAGGCAGCATCTCATTTTTAATAAACAATGCTAGCAAGATATTTGCCGATAGCAATGTTATCAAAACAAGACAATTAGCTCTGTACTCAAAAATAACATCAATTGAAGTTCATTTGTGAAATAACTATTTCTCTATTGCTACTGAAAGAACAATGTATACAAAATGGTGATTACATATAAAGCTAAACTGCTAGAGTAGAGGAGAATTGTTGTTGTTGTTGTTGTTTAAGTACCAAATCAGCTCTGCTTGAACAGATTCATGTTTAGAGATCTTCCAAGTTTGACCATCTGGTGACTAGATTGGAGTCCTTTATCCAATCACAGTACATTTCAAAATATACTATCCAAAATGTTCCTATTTAAAAAAAAGATAATCAAAGTATCGTTTGAAGAAAATTTGGTTACTACTTCTAGTAGGTCGAGTGACCTAAAAAAATAATCTCCTTTGGCTCTAGAGGAGAGATTTTTATAAATGGTGAGAGCCTTCAGCTTTAAATAATATAAAATAAGATCTTACAGGTTAAAGGTATGTCATATAATTAGTGGGCCCATTAAACAACTAACAGCACCTTTGAATAATTAACGATGTCATTAAAACATTAACGTGCCATTAAATAAATTCAGAAAATCATGGTAGAACTATTTAAAAATCTAAAATGCTAAAATCTAAAATGCTTGAACATAGAATTTAAGCGTAATGGAAGATAAACAACTTCGTCCTTACATTCACATCGAAATCAAATGCCCGAGGTCCAATAAAAGGGAAAGTAATAATAATAATAATATGCTAATCTATACTTAAGTCCATACATGTGTTTCAGGATGGGTGAACTATTTGTACCTATCTCATGTATATATATTTCCTTTATCAGGGATTATATGAAATGTTTGAAAAAGTCTCAAAAAAATTTTTTAGAAAATTTGTTTAAGTGATATAT
>NC_068998.1:89891-90934 GCF_001194135.2 Octopus bimaculoides | reverse complement strand
ATGAGGATACACACGATTACATAAAAATATATCTGTATGCATAAACATAACTTACATTGTTTGTTTACATAAAATGTATAACATTTGTAGTGTATATGTTTAAACTTGAATATGTCAACATAAATATGTATAGAAACATGGAGGCAGTTTATCATGGACGGATATTTTCGTAGATTACCTCAACAGTTTCAAATTTTCAGGCAGGGCTTGACTCTGTTTGGGCAAGCCTAGTAATATCATTAGGAAGAACTTTATCTCTTGTGTGTAGATATTTGATAAAAGCGGAAGAGCTGAAGAAAAAGGATATTTCAAGGAGTGTTTTGTTTATTTCACTTGATAAGAGAAGACAGTGTCAAGAAGAATATAAAGTCTGTCAAATATTGATGTCTTAAGTGAAATTGTGACAGGCAAATGAATAGGACGAAATGGAATGGAAAGAGTTCAGTTTTGAAAATATTCTTGACATTTTGACGTGAGAATTATACATTTTGCCAAGCCACTCTTCGTACGACATGTTAACGAAGGAAATGTTCTAATTAACAATATAATCAAAGCGGACGTTTAAATAGTAATGAACACAAATGGAATTTTTCATTCTATAAAAATCTATCGAGAAATAAACACAAATAAGTCTAAGAATATTTGGTTCCTGGTAATAGATGATGGAGCCCAGCTTGTTTATGTGTATATGTGGCTGTGTGGTAAGTAGCTTACTTACCAACCACATGGTTCCGGGTTCAGTCCTACTGCGTGGCACCTTGGGCAAGTGTCTTCTACTATAGCCTCGGGCCGACCAAAGCCTTGTGAGTGGATTTGGTAGACGGAAACCGAAAGAAGCCCGTCGTATATATGTATATATATATGTGTGTGTATTTGTGTGTCTGCGTTTGTCCCCCACCCCCAATATCGCTTGACAAGCGATGCTGGTGTGTTTACGTCCCCGTAACTTAGCGGTTCGGCAAAAGCGAATGATAGAATAAGTACTAGGCTTACAAAGAATAAGTCCTGGGGTCGATTTCCTCGACTAAAGGCGGTGCTCCAGC
>NC_068998.1:82313-87313 GCF_001194135.2 Octopus bimaculoides | reverse complement strand
AGCCCCCTTTGGGTTGCATGAGACAGCTGTATTTTCAGAGCACCTGCACAGTAGTTTTCCAATTCCGAAGACGTTGCCCCTCACTTTTGGGCATGCGTGGAATGTATTAATTTCTTTCTCTATTGTTCAGCAGGTGTTGTCTGCCAGATGCAATGCACATTCAAAGGCTGTTTGGACTGACATCTCTTCGTCTCACATAAATCCTATTGGCGTCGCTGTTAATGTAGAAGTTACCGTACTGATTTTGATGTCCAGATGCGTATCTCATCACGTGTCTAGTCCATGTATGTATGTATGTATGTATGTATGTACGTTATAAGAGAAAGAGAAAGAGAGAGAAATGTATGTTATCTTCATGTATGTACCAGCGTTACATCGGCGGCTGTCTTATCTCCGGAAATATCGCTGTTGATAAGCAACAATACAAGATTAATTCCCTGTAACACAGAGTGAAACAGATAAATCTTCAATAACAGTAAATTAGATTCCTTTTAGAATCTATTTCTCTTTATTTTCTATGAATTTTGTTGACATTTTCTTAGCTTTATAATGTTACGACTAAATATTATTAGAGTGTGATAACCAACTTTGACACCTTCCAGCAGCTGTCATTAAGTAAAATCTGTATCGTTCAGAGAGATTTGAAAAATCATGCAAGGACTTTTTAAGACAGTACGAAGATTCGGCGCCACCATTAGAAACGACAACCAGTTAACAAGTTTCTTGATTACCAAAATTGTTAAAAAGGAAAGAGAAAGCAACCTCAACAACAACAGAAGCAGCAGCAACAGCAACAACAACAATGATATTGAAAAAAAAAACGTTATAAAAACACGGAATGTCATTTCAGTGAAAAAAGAAAAGGAAAATACCAAACATCAGAAGGAAAACAAAGAAAAAAGGATTTAAATGTTGAATGAGAAATCAGGAGACATGTTTGTCCGTTTTCTGTGAAAACGAGAGAGATTATATCCGAGGTAATGGAACTACGAAAACAGAAGATAGGTTATAAGGAATTTGGTGAAATTTTGTTGTAAACAATGTTTAGGTACATGACAACAGTACTTCTGTTGCAACTAAGTAGCTTTGTTTTCTCAATCATACAACTAAATGTGCATCGAATATTGCAGTAATATGTAGAATATCCACAGAGATACAGAAAAACTGAGTCCAATTACTGTATCAAACATCGATGACAGTGTTGATCGATTTTTGTATTAGATCAAGTAGAGGAGAGGAAATAGATTTGTTGGAAATAACATCTTGTAACATTCATACGTTTTCAAAGTTCTATAAGGTGACATAAATTTGCTGGAGAATTCCTTGCAGTATTTAATTGCGTCACTTTACATTCTGAGTTCGAATTCCAACGAAGTCACTTCCATCCTACAAGAATTATTTTTGTTTTTCATTGTTTTAACATTGATAAAATAATTATTTTAATCAATATAATCCTCAATGCATCTATGGTATTTAGTTTAAACTTGATTTACTTTCTTCAGAGTGTGAGGCTGTCATGATTGACTTTTGACCAACAACGTCAGTTCCATAGTTTGGTTTACCATCTTGAACTATTATCAACTACATCAACTAATGGGAGAGCTTGTACGTGATTCCTCAACGTGCTAGAAGTAACGGCTAAATATCTCATAGATCACAGGTGCCATTGTCTTAGAAAGGGAAGAGAATATTAGATAATGCTGGCCAAACTACCCTAAAATAGAGTGATAGTCATGGCTGGAATGCTTTTGATCGTAGGTCTATCCTATCAAGGCGGTATTTAGACTAGAAAATATGACTTAGTCTCACCACTAATGGCCTTTGCCAAAAAAAGGCCACTGCATAAATTGGTGCAACTGTGTTTAGCTTTTTATCCGTGCGGGGTACGTCCTATCAGCGTTGAGCACCTCCTGTCAGCACTGAGCACCTCCTGTCAGCACTGAGCACGTTCTATCGGCGTTGAACACTGAGTACGTCTTCAAAGAGCCGATTCACAGTAAATCGTGTTGAACGGGAGAAGCGGAGAAGCTAACTTTCTCCTATCTTTGATTGAAGAAACACTGACTTGAACTTTTAATAATCACTATAGTCATATATATTCCCTGCTTACTATACCCGAACACCCTCATTTTCATACCACTACTACTACTACTATACTACTACTACTACTACTACTACTACTACTACTACACAGGCTTCAACGATTCATTTAATACAATAAAAAAAGTGGATACATCTGTTCGCTTGCATCATCATCATCATCACTGTTATCACTATTAAAGCTATTAGTAACACTATCACCGCTGTCAATCTCCCCACCGCAACCATTACTAATACCGCTACTCCTCCACCATTACACATCTATGATATGATCTTTCAATGTGTGAAATACCAGATAATCGTGTCGGCTGCTAAAATGGTGGATTGCAGCAAACGTCAGCCATGAATATTAGAAGATAACAAAAGTTGGTTGAATCACAGGATATCTGCATATTAAAGGTAGACACTTTATACTTGGTGTGTGTGTGTGTGTGTGAGAGAGAGAGAGAGAGAGAGAGAGAGAGAGAGAGAGTATGCGTGTGTGTGCATGTGCATATGTGTGCGCGTGCGAGTATGTGTGTGTCTTCGAGCTTGTTATGAGAGTCTGTTTATGTGTGTATATGCATATGTCTATGTGTGTGTATGTGCGTATATATGTGTGTATATGCTTATAGGTATATATATAATCATATACTGTATATATATATGATATATATATATATATATATATATATATATATATATATATATATATATATATATATATATATATATATATATATATATACATATATCATATACTGTATATATATGCATATGCACATATAAATGCGCATATAAACGCGCAAATACACGTAGTCACACAGAAACACACACACACACACACACACACACACACACACACATACAAAATGTACTTTCCTGCTACTCAGAGCAATTTTTTATTTCCCCTCAAAATATTAGTAAATAAGCTATTATACTCACGAGTCGAATGTAATAACTGATCCGCAGACTTTTGCTATCGCTACCCCACGAGAAGGACAGGGTCAAGCAACTTGGTGATTGCTTTCTTCTGTGAAAGAATTTTTGCCCCAAAATGTTTAAGCTTTTTCATTTTTGCAGTCCATGCGCCGTTAGATCGAGAGCAGATGAAGAGATTAGGGTGATCGTAGTTTTTGTGGGGTTTCAACGACCAGAACTAGGCAGCCTCCTTCTGTAGGGGATATGATTTTTAGAATTTTAGTTACTGTTTTTCTTTTGTTTACACGTTTTACTCCCACTTTATCTGTACCGTAGTGTCCTGTTACGTCCCCAATGTTTTTATGTGAACCCTCAGCAGTTAATAAAGAAAACATTATTATTATTATTATTATTATTATTATTATTATTATTATTATTATTATTATTATTATTATTATGGCCGCCATACTAGGAAGATATAAAAAGCTGGAACTTCGTGAGTTTTGAGTGTTTAATCAAGCGTTTCAGCCGGTTGCAACCGATTCACTCAAACATTGTTGTATAACTGTTTAGCTTGTATTGTCTGGATCGAGGTGGTGACATATCTGTATAATTACACCACACTCCTCTTGGGGGTTGTACCCCTGTCATATATCCTTTGCATTTTTTCCAGTTTTCAAAATATGTCGGAATACGACAAAATATTAATAATAGATGGAGAGCAACGTTCTGTTGACACAGTTTTAACACCGAACACAGCTGCGGCTGGCGTTGACAGAATTTCGTCTTGTTTCTATAACGGCTGTAACAAATGTCGCTCTACTCGATGCTGGTTCAAATACAACATTTATTAAACATTATTAAACATTTATTAAACATTTATTAAACATTATATTAACATCACCGTAACATCGGTCACTGCACCGATTAATACAAAGAACACTTTGACTACAACATTTGGCTTCTTCTTTCGTTATTCTTATTTTTCTTTTGTTCCTTTCTAGGATCTTTTGCTGAAATTTGTAACCTTGGGTTCTAAAGTAATTATAATTGCTTAATTGACATTTCTACCAATATTGATATTCTCACTATTCCATATAAAATATATTTTTGAAAATATACTATTGAAATTTTATCTTCTGATTAGTTCAACATCTGTCCAGTCGATTAGAGACCCCAGATATCTTTATTAATATTGCTATCATTTGTTTCTCCCTCTTCCACTCCTTCATTACCGACTCTAAATTGATATCCTATTTCTATTGCTATAACATCTGTAGTTGAGTAACTCCATATTTCCAAATTATGACTTGGAACACTCGTACTTCAGCTCCACCTTTTCGTCTTCCTCCATATCAATTCTAGTCTCCCGAGGCATTGCAATATCAATTATTTCCTCTTACTAGTATCGTTGGTGATGTTGTAGTTATAATAATAATAATAATAATTATTATTATTATTATTATTATTATTATTATTATTATTATTATTATTATTATTATTATTATTATTATTATTATTATTTTATGTTTGACTTTTGCTTTGCATTTGTACAAGTTTTATTATTATTATTATCATTATTATTATTATTATTATTATTATTATCATTATTATTATTATTATTATTATTATCATTATTATTATTATTGAAACTATTTGCTAAAATATTGCTAGTGGCTATAAAAGTTATAAACTATCATTATCGTCCATACAAACACACACGCACACACACACACACACACACACACACACACACACACAGAGTCCTAGCAATTTCTTAACGCCTTACTGCTTCTTTTTCAATCATCCTCTGTCGTCGCTTCGCGCATTTTTTCTCGTTTCTCTTCTCTCTTCCTCCTCTCCATATTGTTCACTAAGATTTTTATATCTCGTCCACCATTTTGTGTTCTTCACATCCCTTGTTTATGGACATAAGTGTATGTGTGTGTGTATGTGCGTATGTGTAATACACACATGTTAATATATATATATATATATAT
>NC_068998.1:71058-82303 GCF_001194135.2 Octopus bimaculoides | reverse complement strand
ACACATTTATATATATACATACACTCACATTCATAGACATGCAGTCATAAACATCACCGCACAAACACACAAAGAGGTACACATAGCTATCGTCATATGTATTCATTCTCGTTGGAATGTTATGGAAGAAAACAACCCAGATATAATGCGAAAATAAATAGATCTAAATATAAAAATCTATTTTCTCTGCATATTCTTCTAACACGTTTTTACTTATTTTGCGGGTCTTTTATTTATATGATAGAAAATTATGATTTCCAATTAGAGATTGTGCTTATTAATCAGTCAAGCATGCTAATCTATTTAATTTACCAATTAACAGTTGCTATCTGAATATCTTCACACTACTTTGCTAGCACGCAGAGTGGCAGTTTTATCACGCAAACTGTTATAATATTGTCAGATATTTCAGAAGCGGACATAACAGTGAGGATAGAATAACACATTGTTGGTTATGGCCGCAAAAATAGAAATCAACAAAAGAAAACTAAAAGAAAAGAAAATAACAAGAATACGAGAAGTATTGGAATTAAATTTCCAGCATTAATTCTCAAGATGGAAAGAATTACAATATTAACAATAACACAAGATTTTTTTAAAAATAATTGGTGCTCGTTAATCATTTCAGTGTTGCAACCTAGTTCTTCATCAAATTTATGCTGTTAAAAAAACAAATCAGATACAAATCAGAAGCACGAACGTTTTATTTGAATTTACGTAATATCTAAACATAATAATAGAAATAGGACAGCCACTGGAGGAGAGTCAATACATCGAAAATCCAGGATGCGTTCTCAAAAACGACAAACCATTTTTCAATATCAAGTTAGCCATACAATTTGTTAAATCCCTCCTACAGAAAAAAAAAACAATGGTTTTATATTTGACTTGGCTGAGAGCTGAATTTTCTTTGAAATTTTGAAGGTGTTCTTATATACCTCTGTTGTTCGGGCCCTCCTTTAACAGTTCCATCATCTGCTGTGTGTCCATAGCATAGACATTTATCAATTCACCTTACTGTAAATATTGTTGTTAAGTGTGTCGTAGAAATAAAGTCCGCTGGAGTGACATAGTGTTGTAGTACAATCTACCTGACGAATATCAAGTTATTAAGAGTCCTTGGAACATAATCTTGAATAAGTATCAACTTCCATAATTTAGTGTTGCTTCATAAAAAAGAAGACCTATTCCAACTGCTTACTTCTTGGAAAGTTGAGATAAAAATTACCACACATCGATTATTAAATAGAGCTGTTCATTCATACAAGTAAATTGGGATACTTACACAAAATTCAGGTGAGGAGTGAATTTCACTATTTCCTCTGATACTTCATCCCAGACTCCCACTCCATCCTTACATTATATTGATCCATATGTTGAATGTGCTTATCGTTAAGAAATTTCCGACTGGTAAGCTGTGGAGGAAAATACCCCAAAAAACTGGCAGATAACCACCTTGATCACGTGAATCAGTGAATCGGCTACGAAATTCCATCCTTTCTGAGCCAGAATGGATACAGAGAGCTACTTTGACTACTTTCAGTGCCATCATCGTACTCTGACGATCGTCAGCGACGAACGTAAAAAGGAAACCATGATATATTGGAGCTCAAAATGTATTGCTATATAATCAACAGAAAAATAAAATTATATGCTAAATTATTCTTCTATATTTAATACAATCGCGAGCCTTTATTATGTTTTTATAGAGATAAAGAGAACTAACTTTCAAAAAATATTCAAAACAATACGTACAGGACTTCCTGCAGGGCAAAACACTTAGACATAATAGAAAATGTTTTAACATTAAAAGCCTCTCGCAAAACTGCTGCTCTTTCTTAACTTGTCTAGATTTATCTCCAAGCTATAACTATTGATGCCATTGCATAATATTCAATATATATTTTAGCAAAACTTTCTCGCGGGGGTTAAATAATATCAGATAGGTCAACTAAACATCTTCATACATCTATGTTTCTCTCTCCTCCTCTCATTATATATGTATAAAGAAAGAGAAAGGGAGGGAGAAGCCAAACACACACACACAGAGCGAGAGAGAAAGGATGTGAGAGAGAGACAGACAGAAAAAGGGAGGAAGGGGGAGAGGGAGAGAGAGAGAAAGTTAACTGGATAGATTTCGATATGCATCGGACAGTGTAATGGAAGTAGACTGCATCCATTAAACTACTACAAAGTAATAATGATAATGGTTTCTCATTTTGGTACGAAGCCAGCAATTTTGAGGTAGGACCTTAGTTGATACAATTGATTCTGATACTTGACTGGTACTTTATTTTATCGACCCCAGACAGATGAAATGCAAAGTTGCCTTCTTTGGGATTTGAACTCGTAATGTAAAGACTCGGAATTAATACACTAAGGCTTTTTTGCCGATGATCTAACGATTCTACCAATCCATGCCCTCCAAAATAATAATTCTATCTCTTTCCTACGACAATGCATTTGCACAAATACGCATCATATGAAGTTACAAAACGTTTAAGGAAGCATAGAACACACGAGCACATATCCCAACATATCGCATCATGTATTTAAACAAACTAAGCCTTTAATATACAAAACCAAATAAAAGCGATCCCTCTTCAAAGGGTGAGTAGCCACCATTCACATATTATCAGAACACTCACCTTCAGCTCCTTCTAACTTGGTTCACTTAATTTACTCTGAGTATCTTTGGTTTTATCTAAACTGTGAATGTTCCACATCTTCTGAGCCGCATTTAATGCTGTCGAGGGACAGTTTCCAACAAGCATCTTTCCTCCGCGGCTCCTGCTTTCCGCTGTTGCCATCCCCTCAATCATCACAGTTTCTGTCAATCAATTTCGATTACAGTAAAGTTCTGGCACCACATAGTGTGTTGAGAAATTCGCGAGGGACTTCCAGCCAGCCATCTACATGCTCTCTCTCTCTCTCTCTCTCTCTCTCTCTCTCTCTCTCTCTCTCTCTCTCTCTCTCTCTCTCTCTCTCTCTCTCTCTCTCTGAGTAGAAGGCTTTCAGTTGTCACTCCCAAACACATAGCAACTGGGTCTTCTCCGTTGAATAACCATTTTCATTAACTTTGCCACTCTCACCATTGCTCACACCTCCAAGATAGCCTTCAGGTCCTCAGACGTCACCAAGATCTAGATATTCATGCAGATTTCACAGAACGATTCGTTGCGACCGATTACCTCAGCGCTCAACTCTGTCAGATGCTTATGTATTGCGGCACCTAAGTGAATAACGCACTATCTCTGACTGTTTCCTCACTTCGCCCTCACTCTTAAAAACAAGGTACATTAATTGCACATACAATAACACATACAGATGGAGACTAAAATAATACCAGAATCATTTGATGTAATAAAACTAATGTAGTTTATACGAACACATGTCTTCATTGCCACACGAAATATCTTGGGTAAATATAATGATGTAGAAATAATTAAACTGAATATATATTTAGATACACTTTAGGAATAGAGACAAGAGTACAACACACATACGCATGCACGCATACACAAACGCATGCACCCACACATACACGCATACACACACAGACACACACACACACACACACACACACATACACACACAATTACACGCACATGAAAAAACGGTTGATAATGGAAAGAGATATTATAGAGGCATTAGATTAATTCTTACGACAGAGCTAAATGCTCGAAATAGATAATATTGGTTGTTCCAGTAGTAATATTTTAGATAGAGAGATAGTGAGAGAGAGAGAGAGAGAGAGAAAGAGAGAAAGAGGTGGGGAGAGAGGAAGAGATTTGATAACAGTGCAGGTGACGAAAAAAATAAAAGGATTGTGACAGACTGACAGACTAACAGGATAGGTCGATCGACAGAACAGACTGCCAGAAAGATACATACATACATACATACATACATACATACATACATACGTACATACATAGGTTTGTATTTGAGAGAATAAAATGTGCTTAGTTTATCTAATAATAAAGAGTAAAAGGAAGGTGAGAAATCTGATAACACTCCAGGTGATGACAGCTAAGTTAAGTAACTTCCGTAATAGCTTCAGTTTGTTTCCTGACACGTGTTTTATGTAATGCAAAAAATGAAAACAGAAAAATAGACGAACCAATTCTTTTAGCGCCGAAATAGTGTATCATGACGATGCTATAAATTCCATATAGTAGTGGTATAAACAACCGACACAGTCACGGGTGGACGATTTTGTATATTGGACGTCAACATGAAATGTTATATTTTGATGCTGTGTAGAGTTGAGGAGCGATCAATTCATGTGTGTCGTTGTATCGAGGGAACACTTTGATATAAACTGTTTTATTTCCACACTGTTTTTATTTCCACACCAACGATAAACAATATGACTGTCACTAATAGACACTATTGAGATCAGTTGATGAAAAATTGTTAAAATTGCTGTTAATAGAAATATTGTGTTCAAATCACCATAAACGATAGAGAAGGTTAGTTGGTCTGATGTATGGGAGAGGTACAACGTGGAACTATATTCTTTTCTACTCTAGGCACAAGGCCCGAAAATTTGGGGCGGGACCAGTCGATTAGATCGATCCCAGTACGCAACTGCTACTTAGTTTATCAACCCCGAAAGGATGAAAGACAAAGTCACCTCGGCGGAATTTGAACTCAGAACATAAAGACAGACGAAATACCGCTAAGTATTTCGCCCGGCGTGAACGTGGAACTACATTGTTTAACTGTTGCTGCTCAATGAATTATGGAACTCCATTCACAGAGTACATTGCTAACAGATATTTCTTTATTTTTAAATAATTTAACCTAAGCTCCCTCATCCACCACCGTCTTCTAAACCGACACTTCGTTCGTATATGGAATAATTCGTTGGGTCTGTCTGTAATTAAATTTGTTAGAATAAGAGATCTGTCATTGCCATGATTTGCAGCCAATAGGAAATAACAGATTTTCGAACACCCACCCATCATCTCTAACAATATAAATCAAACTTTGGCCTTCCGCGTGATGCCGCCAACTTCACACAAGAGGACTTTCAAAGTAATTATTAAATCAAATGTAGCGACATATTCATATTTACTCACAGTATACTAACAATGTGAACCTGTAGGATGGAATGCCAAGTCATTTAACATCTCATGCATTACCTTCTGTTAAATAAACCGTGTAATGTTTGGTAGAACACTAATCCAGGGCTGAACTTGATCAAACCAATTCATCATAAATAGAAAATGAAATGTTGATATGTTGTCCAGTAAATAATTGACTCCACGCAATATTCAACAAATATCCATTGAATTAAATATATTGTCGGAATTAGCTTTGGTTTTTCTCACTTTAGAGTTGGAAACTCAATGGAAGTAGCTCTTTCATTCCTCCCCGCAAACTTCTGTTTTTGTTAAAGACAGAAGCAACACAAAACAAAACTGATTGTGGTAGAATTTGAACTTGTATAAAGAAAAAGGATTAACTCTACTTTTTTTCTTCGTTATATTTCAATAAAAAAACGACCATGCTTGTTATATGATCGTGCTGAAGATCTGACATCAAATCTTGGAACTTTGTTGTAGTGTTTGCATTTATGTGCAATAGTTAAGAAAATCAAACAAATAACAAACAAACAGACATTGAGGAGCGGCTGATAATAACCTGACAAGTAGAGAGCAAGTAGACAAGAAGACATTGAGTAAAGTGTCCAGTAGGTTCTATTTCCCGGAATTACTAAAGGAAATGCAATTTATTGATTAAAATAGGACGTGAAGCTTTTATAACATTCGTAAAGTATTTTAATAAAGCAGAGGACAATAGGCTAACTTTTGAATATATAATAAACTAGTGTATTGAAGGAGAAAGGGCGCTTTTCATGCTAAAGTAGTTTGACATTTATGCATCGGACTCTCGGATTTCAAGTAAACGAACAAGAAATGAACGGTGTATTCTTGATGTTTGGAAGAGAATCTTTTGAAAACAATCCGAATGAATTTATTTTTATACAGAATTGCATTTATTGAATTCTTTCAAACATTTCTGTTGTCTCTGTGTTCTAAGATGTTTGAAATCAGAAAAGTGCTGGTCGTTTCTGTTGATTCTATCTTGATATAAGCACCGAAATAAAGGTATATCAGCCGAAACGTTGTGTTAGCAACAAACAAGCTGAGGACAAATATCCGTCAAATGTAAATAATGTAGCAGTATTCTTGTTTCAGTGGGGTACTACCACCCGCTTTAGAGTACTTCAGTGTTACATTAGAGTACTGTAGTTTTAAATTATAGTGTTCCTGTTCACATAAAAGTACTCCTGTCTCACATTAGAGTACAACTACCAATTTATGTGGAACGGTTCTGCTACCTGTACAATCATAACAAAGATCATTAAAGTAAGTTACCTGCTATTTTGAATGATTAACACAAGAATACTTAAGAGCACCTTTAGATGATCCAAGCTTCAATTATTTTCATTCCATTAATTACGTTTTGTCTTAATTATTGTATGTTTTTATATAAATTTCTTTTGATTCTCTGTCGTTAATCCTTATCCACTTAACCCTACCGTCGTTTCTATGTATTTTGTCCTATCCACTCGCACATCTTTATAACCTAGTAAATAAGGAAAGAAAGCATAAGAGTGGAATATGAGAGGAAAAGGATAGAGTTTTAGGATGGAGAGGATAGAATTAGAGAGGCAACCTGATAAAATATCAGTGGTACATAGAATGAGTGAATGATAGAGAACTTGTAAGAGGGAGAGAGACAGAGAGAGACAGAGATACAGACAGACAGACAGACAGACAGACAGACAGACAGACAGACAGACAGACAGAAAGAAAGAAAGATGTAATGAAGTATGTGACTGAATCAATGAAAATAATGAATGATATTGAAAGTGTACGAACGAGAAGAGAGTAGAGAGGTAAGTTTTCAAATATACAGCAGTTAATTACGTATGAAAGGGACGAAAGATCGTCAGTCTTTAAGAAACTGCTTGACTTTGGGCAGCAGGAGGAAGGCAAAGGTTATCACTATGCCTGATGTGAATTGAAGAGAAGAAGATCTTGCAAAAAGAGACACAAGAAACAAAGCATGGCTTGAGATGAAAAAAAGGAAAAGAATAACTAAAAGAGAACAAAATAAAACACAGGAAAATATAGAGCAAGGATTGAAGCAAACGCTTAAAGAAAAGGCGGCAAAAATAAAGCCATTTCTGACTTGTATTCAACTAGTAGCAGATACAATTATAAACACACAGTTGTCATAACAGTGAACATGTTAACAAAGCAATTATGATACAGATAGTTGAGCGGGGTGGTTCTTTCAAATTCATTCGGTGTGAAACCACATAACAATAATAATTTCATCACAAACCTACTCCAAGTGACTACACTAAAAATTACCTTAATAAATAGATGTACTGTGGGAGAAACATTCATGTTATCCTGTGGTCTTTCAATGTTTTCAGTTCAGCTTTCAGGGTAGACAACATTGTCTTTCATCGTTACAGAATCAATAAATTTATTCAGTTTTTCCCCCATATCCCACAAAACATTTGTGTATATGTCTTAATATAAAATGTCGATATTGGCTTTTGATATTAGGACAACGACCGAGAATTTCGAACAAAGGTACATTGTTGCGATGGAGAGATTTGAACTCAAAATAGAAAATGATATTTCAAAATATTACAAGGAATTTAATCCGGGACACTAACCCTTTATCGTTCCTAATCTAGCACACTAATACTTTTATCCCTTCTAATCCGACTCAGTTTTTCTCGCTCCATCGCCCTTTAAGAGGCCAAAATAGTTTCTTTTAAACAGCAGTGTAGGGGAGGGGAATACTTTTGAGAGATGAGTGTAATCAAAGAAATTAACACCAACCGTTGACTAGAACTTATTTAAACCAACCCGCAAGGAACAGAAAGCAAATTTGACCGAGGTAGAATTCAAACTCAAAAAAGTATCAAAATTCTCCAGCGAGTTATTGAATCCGCCGCCGCTGCACTTCACAGGTCAATATTAATCACGTATTCAGAGATGTCCTTAATTGCTCAGAGAATCAACAGGAATTGCTGGTTTTGAAACCATACCTAAAACACTTTAACTTGCAAAAGTCGATACCATGTTTCAGGTATTTTTCTCCAATTAAAACTATTGCTGTCAGAAAATCGTTATTGTTCATAAAATCCATTAGTTTTTGCATTCTGGACAACTACTCCATGGCTTACATTAAGGTGTCTAACAATGAAGATGGCTAGCGTTTATTGTATTTCTAAAAGCTACAATGTTGTCAGTCAACAGTGTAGGTCACTAATAGAATGAGAAGACCAAACAACAAATATTTTAGCAGTGAAATATAAACAAATTTAAACCAACAGAATTTGTCTTTAAATAATGGCTACTCTATGTAGCACAATACCGGCATACACTCATAACACACTTGCACACGCGCACACACATTCACCAACACACACCTACACGCACGCATGCGCGCACGCATGCGCGCACGCACACGCGCACAGACGCACATGAGCGGAGGAGAGAGAGAGATGGAATTTACATAAAAGCAAACACGCCTATACTTCCATGGAATATGTAAGGGTATGTGTAAATGTGTATAGCATGAATATAAGCTTACATTATAAGTGTGTATATATCTATGTGCATACATCTCATATCCACCGAAAATGGACTTGAACGCTAGTCGGCCTGAGAGTCTGGCTTCACTGATGGCCACTACATCGACATGTAGTGACAATAAGGCGAACGTACACAGGCTGAAGATGTGTAAAGGTGGGCGTGGTGTGATTACCGTGCGGGGGTGCATCAACAATGAAAGAAGAAATATGGCACAATATTTAGTAAATAGCAAACAAAACCTACTACAATATGCTGCTTATGCAGAAGGATTTACCAAAAATAGGCTTTGAGAGTGCTAATGAATTCCGATCACGAATAGCCAACGAGAGAGAAGAAACTCTACTTCGCATGGAATTACATGATCAGACCTGGAAGCACCATAGAGGTGGCTTAGCAAGAGTGACCTTAAAAAGAAGACTGAAAGCCTAATCCTCGCTACCCAGGATCAGGCATTGAATCGCAACTCAGTGAAAAGGGATACATATACACACAAGTGCAACGAACCTGTGAAGAATGTGTAGGGAAAAGGTTGAAAGCGTGACTCACACTGTTGTGAAAGTCTTGCGCAAAAAGTACAAGCGCAGACACGGCAAGGTAGCCCAAAACCTTCACTGGCTACTATGCTGGAAGTTTGGATACGAGGTAACGGGTTCTTGGTCCCAACAGACATCGGAAAAGGTAATGAACGAAAAGGGGAAGGCAAAAATCCTCTGGGACTTTTGACTTCCAGACAGACAAGATGTTAGACACCGAAGACTGGATATAGTAACATTAGAACTTTTATTGTTGTTCTTGTACTTGTTGATGATGACTTCTGTAAAAGAAAATACAGGAGGATCAGTTAATTATGATTTCATTCAACATGTTCCCCTCTCAGATTCACGTATCTATTGCAACGGTATTTCTGCTTTTCTAAGCCCTGTAAAGGAACTCGAAATGTTAGGTCTCCATCCAGGAATTTTAAGGCACCCTTAAAGCCAGGAATTTTTCAGCACCCCCTCGTTTATACATAGGTGTGTGTGTATATGTGTGTGTATACATACTCACGCGCGAGTGCAGACACACGCCCATACACACACACACACACACACACACACACACACACGAACCATCTACTCAAACGTTCTTGAACACATATATGCATATACAAAAACGAACATACGTATACAAGTCATGATATATGTAGTGATATAACTAAGCAGTAACTTGAATATAGGCACACGAATCAAACGAGCCTCACATATATTTGTGTGCATTATATTTCTTCTCTCCTATATACTTCTTTACTAAATAAATAGTTAAGCGACTGTTACAAGTGAACTGAATGAGGCCAGAATTTGATTAACAAAGCTGGAGGTATTGAATAAAATATCAAAGCTGGAATTTATTCAATAAAATAGATTTCTATTAAATAGAAAACACGTATTCGTGTACGAGCGATAAAGAAATAAAATAAAATCTGTTGGAGACAGTAAACATGGCGGAAATAAAGTTAATGTTTTAAAATGATTAGTCGTGTATATTTAAAAGAGTAACTTTAATTTAATGTTAAATGCCGTATAACTTGCCTTGGATTACGTAAACATAATTGCTATATTTTATTTAGACGATGACATGCAAGTCGATGAATAAGTAGACAACTAAAATTAAATAAAGAAACATAGTTATAATGATTTCAGTACGAACGAAGCACTCGTATATATGATTGATATTAAAAGGATTCAGTCCTATGTAAACGCACAGCAGTAAATAGTTGTACAAAAGACAAATGTTTCGTAATAATGGTGGAGTAAATTCAGGTTTATCGTGGGTTCAGATGTTTAACACGACACTACTACATTCAATTCTATCAAATCTAGTTTCGAATAGGTAAGAAAATAAATACCCTCTGGTCAATATCGATGAATAGCTAATATTACTGTTTCGTGTATCAGTAAAATCAATGTTGACATACATAATGTAACCAAACAAGAAATTCTAATATTACATCCTATTGATGGTGTTTGATATAATTTAATTTTGATGAAAAAAGGTGGGGATATAACTCTGAAATCTTAAAATAAATTCAAAATAGAATATGGAATATTTGCAATAAGGAATAAGTGTTATTTTTGCAGCGGGATGACAGTTCTAGGCATTTCATGCCCTCATCCGTGAGAGGAACAGGTCGCGGTCTCAAAACGACGAAAATATTTTGATAATTTAAATTTAAACGTTGAAGTGAATCTGACGGTTTTTGTGTGTTATTTTAAATGGCTTATAAACACCTTCTACGCTGCAAAATATTTTCTTCTGTGGCAAATTGACATTTAGGATAATGTTTATAGAAATCGCCTCAGTAATCTCTTCTCTCTCTGTTTCCCAATCCTTCGGTTCTCCGTCTCTTTAAATCCCTCTATGTATGTATGTATGTATGTATGTATGTATGTATGTATGTATGTATGTATGTATCTATCTATCTATTTATCTATCTATCTAGTCTTAACTTTCTATGTGTGTTTGTGTGTGTGTGTATATGTATATTATTGTGTATATATATATACAGACATGTATATGTATATATATTATATTCACACACACACACACACACACATATATATATATATATA